>NW_027258514.1:0-69964 GCF_045791955.1 Oncorhynchus clarkii lewisi
TGAACCTAACACACATCCCTGTTACACACTGAACCTAACACACTGAACCTAACACACATCACTGTTACACACTGAACCTAACACACTGAACCTAACACACATCACTGTTACACACTGAACCTAACACACTGAACCTAATACACTGAACCTAACACACATCACTGTTACACACTGAACCTAACACACTGAACCTAACACACTGAACCTAATACACTGAACCTAACACACATCACTGTTACACACTGAACCTAACACACATCACTGTTACACACTGAACCTAACACACATCACTGTTACACACTGAACCTAACACACTGAACCTAACACACATCACTGTTACACACTGAACCTAACACACTGAACCTAACACACACACATCACTGTTACACACTGAACCTAACACACACACACACACATCACTGTTACACACTGAACCTAACACACACACACACACATCACTGTTACACACTGAACCTAATACACTGAACCTAACACACATCACTGTTACACACTGAACCTAACACACTGAACCTAACACACTGAACCTAACACACATCACTGTTACACACTGAACCTAACACACTGAACCTAACACACTGAACCTAACACACATCACTGTTACACACTGAACCTAACACACATCACCGTTACACACTGAACCTAACACACATCACCGTTACACACTGAACCTAACACCCATCACTGTTACACACTGAACCTAACACACTGAACCTAACACACATTACTGTTACACATTGAACCTAACACACTGAACCTAACACACTGAACCTAACACACATCACTGTTACACACTGAACCTAACACACATCACTGTTACACACTGAACCTAACACACTGAACCTAACACACATCAATGTTACACACTGAACCTAACACACTGAACCTAACACACATCACTGTTACACACTGAACCTAACACACTGAACCTAACACACTGAACCTAACACATATCACTGTTACACACTGAACCTAACACACTGAACCTAACACACTGAACCTAACACACACACATCACTGTTACACACTGAACCTAACACACTGAACCTAACACACACACACATCACCGTTACACACTGAACCTAACACACTGAACCTAACACACTGAACCTAACACACTGAACCTAACACACATCCCTGTTACACACTGAACCTAACACACTGAACCTAACACACATCACTGTTACACACTGAACCTAACACACTGAACCTAACACACATCACTGTTACACACTGAACCTAACACACTGAACCTAATACACTGAACCTAACACACATCACTGTTACACACTGAACCTAACACACTGAACCTAACACACTGAACCTAATACACTGAACCTAACACACATCACTGTTACACACTGAACCTAACACACATCACTGTTACACACTGAACCTAACACACATCACTGTTACACACTGAACCTAACACACTGAACCTAACACACATCACTGTTACACACTGAACCTAACACACTGAACCTAACACACACACATCACTGTTACACACTGAACCTAACACACACACACACACATCACTGTTACACACTGAACCTAACACACACACACACACATCACTGTTACACACTGAACCTAATACACTGAACCTAACACACATCACTGTTACACACTGAACCTAACACACTGAACCTAACACACTGAACCTAACACACATCACTGTTACACACTGAACCTAACACACTGAACCTAACACACTGAACCTAACACACATCACTGTTACACACTGAACCTAACACACATCACCGTTACACACTGAACCTAACACACATCACCGTTACACACTGAACCTAACACCCATCACTGTTACACACTGAACCTAACACACATCACCGTTACACACTGAACCTAACACCCCCATTGCTTGTGTGTATTGTCTGTATCTATACAGGTGTGAATGAGTTTGTACAGTATCTGGTTGTGTGTTTCTGTGTACACGTGCAGGGCGGACTAGCCTCACTTGGCCATGTCTCGTGACAGCTGCATGAAGTGCTCCCCGTCAGTAGGGGGCAGTAGGTTGAGGATACGACGGTACCCGTCCATGGACTGCTTGTGTTCCCCCACCTGCTCATACAGGCTGCAACGTTCCCATAGGTAGCGCACATTACTGGGGTCATACTTAATGGCTGAGAGGGAGGGAGGGAGACACAGACAGACAGAGAGCGAGACAGAGAGCGAGACAGACAGAGAGAGAGACAGACAGAGAGAGAGACAGACAGAGAGAGAGACAGACAGAGACAGGGGGAGGAAGAAACAGGGATAGAGAAATGTGTTAGGAGACAATTATTTCAGTGAGGTTGCCATTGATTGATTGAAATTCTTAGATAATTAAAATGAGTAGCTCAAGCCGGAGACAACACTAGTTGGCCATCAGTATACTGGCCATCAGTATCAGTACCGGAGATACTGGCCATCAGTATCAGTACCGGAGATACTGGCCATCAGTATCAGTACCGGAGATACTGGCCATCAGTATCAGTACCGGAGATACTGGCCATCAGTATCAGTACCGGAGATACTGGCCATCAGTATCAGTACCGGAGATACTGGCCATCAGTATCAGTACCGGAGATACTGGCCATCAGTATCAACCACCTCTAACTAGCAGTAAATCAATCAAATAAATAACATATTTTAGCAGTTTGAGGTCAGGGGTCAGAGGGCCAGGGTTAGAGGTCAGGGGTCACCTCACCTTTGGTGTAGCAGATGATGGCCTGCCTGATGTTGTCCTGCTCCAGAGACATGTCGGCCAGCTTGACCCACTCCTCACAGTCGCTGGGGTTGAGATGAGCAGCGATCAGGCCAAACTGTAGAGACTTCTCCATGTCCCCCTGGTCTTCATAGATCATAGCCAGGGTGGAGAAGGGCTCGTAGGCCAGCGGGGCTGGTGGGAGAATGGTGAATAGAAGGGTTAGATGGGACTCAATTTTAGTCAGCGTATAACAGGAAGGCCTCCCTCATTGACACTCCCTGGTTAATATATATATTTTTAAAGACAACTTTGATGAATTCAGATCAGTCAGTAATGCTGCATTCATGACAAGTCGGAAACTCTGAACCTCCCAGTTAAAATGAACATAAGCTATTTGGGTAGAGCTACCTATTGGATGATTCTGATACTTTCCAAGTGGGAAATTCGGATATCATCTTTCTCAGAGTTTTCAGTTTCCTAGTTACAGCATGTCCTGAATGCAGCATAAGTCTCTACAATTGAATTGAGATGGCTACTATAGCAGTGTCTAGTGACAAATAAATGCCCTGTCTGTTCCTTGGTCTGTTCCTCCTCTGGCCTGGAATACTGCCCACCCTGTCTGATTATCTCCTCTGTCCTGAACACTACCCACCCTGTCTGATGATCTCCTCTGTCCTGAACACTACCCATCCTGTCTGATGATCTCCTCTGTCCTGAACACTACCCATCCTGTCTGATGATCTCCTCTGTCCTGGACACTGCCCATCCTGTCTGATGACTGAACACTACCTACCCTGTCTGATGATCTCCTCTGTCCTGAACACTACCCATCCTGTCTGATGATCTCCTCTGTCCTGAACACTACCCATCCTGTCTGATGATCTCCTCTGTCCTGAACACTACCCATCCTGTCTGATGATCTCCTCTATCCTGGAACACTACCCATCCTGTCTGATGATCTCCTCTGTCCTGAACACTACCCATCCTGTCTGATGATCTCCTCTGTCCTGGACACTGCCCATCCTGTCTGATGATCTCCTCTGTCCTGAACACTACCTACCCTGTCTGATGATCTCCTCTGTCCTGAACACTACCCATCCTGTCTGATGATCTCCTCTGTCCTGAACACTACCCATCCTGTCTGATGATCTCCTCTGTCCTGAACACTACCCATCCTGTCTGATGATCTCCTCTATCCTGGAACACTACCCATCCTGTCTGATGATCTCCTCTGTCCTGAACACTACCTACCCTGTCTGATGATCTCCATACACATCAGGACGGCGTCCTCCTTGTCTCCGCGGGCGTAACGGATGTTGGCTTCTCCCATGAGGCCCCTTAGGGCCCGGGGCAGCTTGCTGCGGTTACGTCTCTCCTGAACAGTACACAATCACCATCAATAGTCCCATGTCAACAAACACTGCATCCTGACCAAGTGCAACAGAAGCGTTTCAGTGAACCCGGCGCAAATGGTGACTAGCCTAACTCTGCCTGAGACGAGTCATAATTAAACTATTATTGCATACACAACACATCTATTGTCAAACTATGGCTAACTGATCTAATGTCAAGGCTCAGAGGGCTAACAGTCTTGTGAACCCTGTTAGAATGAAGACGGGCCTTTATCTCATTTTCACCTTCATCATCTTCTTGTTCTCTCGGTTAAGCTCCATTTCCAGAGCAAAGACATCCCCAGCTGAGGGCCCTTCCTCATCTCCCTTAGCTTCAACCTTCCTCTCCTCCTCTGAATCCTCCTCTTCCTCTTCTTCATAATCGTCATCGTTGTCTTCATCATCATCCTCCTCCTCTTCCTCTTCCTCAGTCTGTTCAGTCTCTGTTCCCTCCTCCATCATCGAGGCAAAGGCCTTCTGGACAGAGGGGCTGACGCCTTCCTCGGGATCCGCTGGCAAGGACAGAAGAGGTGGATAGTTGGCATACAACAATGACTTGACTGGAATTGCATAAGAATACATGAAGAGTGCCTAGGCTTTAGCTCAGCGGGCTAATTGAAGATTGTGGGAAGCAGAATATCCATGTTCCGAACCCAAGCAGTCACATGACTGAACAAGTGGAGACACACACCTGCGGGCCGTTTTTGAGAACATTTTCTCGGACTGCGGCCGTGGGAAGTGCTGGGGAGAGTGTCATCTGGTCCAATCTCTTCATCTTCCTCTGAACGCCCTTCGTTCGATACCTGAGAGAAGAGATCCGAGATGAGATGCTTTCAACACAGGCATTTGTGAAAGGCGTTCCAGTAGCACATATTTTATCATTGCGAGCTCCAAAACTTGTACACAAGTTTGATATTTTCAACGTTAATACAGCATGCAGAGTGGATGTCCCACTTACCTTCAATTTAGCTTTTCTTTCCTCTCTCCGTATTTCAAACTCCTCGAATGAAATTCTTCCCTCCAGGTAGTCAATGAGCTCTGAACTGAACCCCGACATCTCACCGACTAACTAAAACGATTTACGGTGTTTAAAAACACGTAAAACAATGATGATAATTCTCATTGTAAACATTTCATTTTGACAACACGAGTGGCACCGGCGACTGTTAATGACGTAATTTCAAAACGACAGAAGTTCTTCTTCGACGCTTCAAAAGGTAGATTTGTAAATCGTTACACACCGCCACCTATCGATTAATGCATGAACCACAAAAAATACTCATAAACAAACAGAGACAAATGCACACATAAAGTATCTGATAACGACAATACATTGGTATATTATTCTTTGATGATTTCGGTATGAATCATTGGGAGTAAGTTCGTTTTTGGTTGTTGTTGTGGTCAGACAATTCCTATTCCAGAACGACAGGTGGCGCTGTTCTGTAGCAACTCGTTAGAGAAATCCCATTCGCTTCTTCCATCGTCACTGATGTTATGGCGGACTACAACAAGCACAGCAGCAAGCGGCTCTCCGATGATGGAGGTGATACTAGTACATCTTTAGGGGCAATGTATCGCTGTCTTGTCGAAATAAGACTAGAAGTATAACGTTACATCGACCACCTGTAACTAATACAACATTCCCATGCTCATCGTGTCCGCTTGTGAACGGAGCTTCGGCCTGTCCCCATTCAGCTAGCTAGATAGCAGCCATTGATGTAACGTTAGCAGGTTTCCAATGAAACTAGATAGCTGGTTTTATTAGCTAGTTAGCTTTACGCGAGATCGCTAGGTTAGCCATTGCAGCTGCTCATGTATGATGGAGCAATGTTTACGATTGTTTTTCAAATACTTTTGTCGGTAAACACAACTAATATGGGCTTCACTTGGCATGCAGCCAGTTTCAAAAAGAAGACACATTTAGCTAGCTAAGACAGATAAATGCATAGGATGCAACATGCGTTGAACGTAAAAAAAATCTGTAACATGATATGCAATAAACTATAGGCTATGCATGCACATATGCTATGTGGAAAATTGCAATAGTGTTAAAATAACTAGCTAGGTTTATGACCAAAATACCGAGCATAACCGCAACAGTAGTGGGAGTGTTTGGTGCTTTCACACACCAACTTCCAAACAGGTTCACCCATAAAATTAGGAATTCCTTTAATAGGATCTCTATGGGTTCACCCACCTACCGGTAACCCGGCAACCACTCCCAGGTAACAGTAGCTCATCCTTGGTTTCCCAGGCAACAGTTGCTCACCTTGGTAAGTTGTTTCGCCTCCAGCAGGACCGGAGGAGAAGGAAGGCAGTGTGAAAACTAAGACTGTCTCTTCCAGCACTGGAGGAGGGGGGAAACGCTCGGCCCAGGAGGTCAGCCCTGGCCCGGGGAAGGTGTCCACCTCGAGCCACCCGGTACCCCCAGCCCCCAAAGTCTCCAAGATAGGATTTGGTCTGATCAGCCAGCCTATAAAGAAGCCTGCGCCCATCTCCATCAAGCTGGGTGCTAGTGTGAGTACCATTAGGGTTAGTGTGTGTGTGACATCTATCTCAGTGTGTGTGGTTGACAGATGTGTGTATCTCTCCATTTTAGAAACCCAAAGAGCCTGTACCTGTACCTGCCAAGAAACCAGCTCTGGCCTCGGTTTTCAATGTTGACTCTGATGATGTGAGTTAAGGGCTGGCTTCATTTCGGCTGGCACCGAGCCAAACTTGGCTAGCCGAACCGAACGAGAGTGCTTGCATACTCCCTTAAAATAACTTTGCTGGAAAAATTTGAAAAAAGCTGCAATAGTACTGTTTGTCCATTTTGAGACACCGTAGCCAGTATACACTTCCTCAAAATAGTCCGAATTAATAAAAAAAGAACTCAAGAAATGTAATTAGTTTAGAAGTTGTTTTTTTCCCGTGTAAGTTCACATCTAACTAAGATGTTTCTTGCAGTATTTTTCAAAGAAAAGTCATCTCTCATTGAATGACAGACTATACTGAAGAATCCCTACTGTTGACCAATCAGAGACGAAGGAGCGTACACTTCCGCTCCGAACTTCGGCTTGCCTCTGTTGTGTACCCAAACACCTGAAAAACCCTTCACCGAAATCCAAAACAAACAAAAATGTCACAAAATGACATCACAATATATGCACAAACTGTTTTGGTTGGGAAGCATGCGTACGCCTTCATACACACACACACACACACCACACGATATCCCAATAGATTAATAGGTTGTGCAAACAAACTGTCATATGCAGTGAAACATCAATGTTGATGCCTGTGCTCTAACCACAGAGCTGTAATAACAGCTGTTTTCTCCTCTGACAGAGTGAAGAGGAGATGCCTGCAGAAGCCAAGATGAGGATGAAGAACATTGGCAGGTAAGAAGCACAACGTTTGAATTATTATCTCAAAATGTTTTTACAACATCTCACAAATGTTATCTGAAATGCCAGGTTTTCTGACATAATACTCTGTTCATAAATCACTGAAATGTGATGTACCTATTCCTAGATCCTTGTCAAGTATTCTACCCAGTGTGCGTCTCTGAAACGGCATCCTATTGCCTATTAGTTAACTAATATTGACCACTTTGGAGAGACCTCTGGCCCAAAGTATGGCACTATATAGGGAATCGGTTACAATTTTGGGTGGATTTGAACCAGGCGTGATGACCAACACGTGTTTGCATTGGTCATTTGAGCGTGGACCTACTACTAGTCAATGTGATGTTTTCATTTTGGTCAACGCACCAGTTCAGACCGCAGTGGTTCCAGCAACCTTTAGGTCCACTACCACACATAACTCTCTATGTTCACCTCAGGGAGACGCCCACGTCAGCAGGCCCCAACTCCTTCAACAAGGGGAAGCAGGGATTCTCCGACCACCAGAAGCTCTGGGAGAGGAAGCTCAAGTCTCAGACGGACACTGACCAATAGGGCTCCACCTCATTGGTTATTAGTCACAGTAAGACCAGTAGGGCTCGGCCTCATTGGTTATTAGTCACAGTAAGACCAGTAGGGCTCGGCCTTACTGGGTTGCTAATGACAACAGTCAAACGGCACACCATGTTTGCTTTTGTGTGGGATGATGTCACCTTGATTGAGTTGCTTTTTCTCTTCGTTTGTCTGTTGACGATGGTGTAAAAACAATGTACATACTGCTATGTAATGATGGTGAGACGTTCGTGCTATCAAGCATATTTTTTTGTTTTGTTTTAAGCGTGTGTGTGTGTGTGTGTGTGTGTGTGTGTGTGTGTGTGTGTGTGTGTGTGTGTGTTATATAGCAGACTGGAGTGGGTGTAGTTCAGAGCAATGAGGATACGTTTTGGGAAAGGGAGCTTCAAGACAACTTAATAATAGTTTGCCTCATCTAGGATATATCACTACCTTATAACAGTCCTGCCAGGGTTTTCACCCCTGGCCTTTCCCTCCCTGTCTGTCATGCCTTTACAGAGTGATCCCAGACAGGAACCATTTCTCCCGTGTCTGAGGTTGACATGTAGAAATATTCATATTAGGACAATAAACGTACATTCAATTCCAAAATGAAATGTCTTTTTTAATGATATTTATGCAACAAAAAAAAAGCAATTGAACCACAATGCACATACCAGTGTATCATATACATTCTTCAAATGCATAAATAATGTAAAGCCTCAATGACAATCTTGATGATGTTACTGGGTATAAGAAGAGGAGCGGAGGACAGTAATTATCAAAGATAACTAAACCAAGATGGACCACAGCCTGTTGTTTCAAAAGGGGAATGAATGAGCCGCAGTGGGCAGAACAAGCGGATGCTTCACATTCACACACCCGGTGAAATATCGCTCTTATTGTTCTATCTGTGCTGTTATATTCTTTCAAAATGGAAAGACGTGACCTAAGCGTTTTTTCCTTCACATAAAGAAACTTAATTATTCCGCTGTCAACAGCTGTCTTTAACTGTAGCTTATGCAAGTATGTTAGGTCCTTCTCTGTACTGTAGTTCGTATGTAATATAAATAAATACTCTACCTCTTCTGGGGTGTATTAACTAGGAAACAAACAGAACTCAACAGAAGCAAGAGAAACTGGGACAGAACCTGAATTTGTTCAATAGAAAGTAGTTTTCGTTGCGAAACATTTTCCGTTTGCCCAAGGTTTTGCTATGGTCCAAAACCTTATGCTACGGTGTGCTTTAAGGACTCTGATCTTTAGCACAGTTATTGGAGAAAAAACCTGACCTGGTTGGTTTAAAAGACTAATTACTGAAAAAAGAATACACCCAGGATCTGCTTTGACTGCCATTTACCAGGAACCACTGCTTTGACTGCCATTTACCAGGAACCACTGCTTTGACTGCCATTTACCAGGAACCACTGCTTTGACTGCTATTTACCAGGAACCACTGCTTTGACTGCTATTTACCAGGAACCACTGCTTTGACTGCTATTTACCAGGAACCACTGCTTTGACTGCCATTTACCAGGAACCACTGCTTTGACTGCTATTTACCAGGAACCACTGCTTTGACTGCTATTTACCAGGAACCACTGCTTTGACTGCCATTTACCAGGAACCACTGCTTTGACTGCTATTTACCAGGAACCACTGCTTTGACTGCTATTTACCAGGAACCACTGCTTTGACTGCCATTTACCAGGAACCACTGCTTTGACTGCTATTTACCAGGAACCACTGCTTTGACTGCCATTTACCAGGAACCACTGCTTTGACTGCTATTTACCAGGAACCACTGCTTTGACTGCCATTTACCAGGAACCACTGCTTTGACTGCTATTTACCAGGAACCACTGCTTTGACTGCTATTTACCAGGAACCACTGCTTTGACTGCCATTTACCAGGAACCACTGCTTTGACTGCTATTTACCAGGAACCACTGCTTTGACTGCTATTTACCAGGAACCACTGCTTTGACTGCTATTTACCAGGAACCACTGCTTTGACTGCTATTTACCAGGAACCACTGCTTTGACTGCCATTTACCAGGAACCACTGCTTTGACTGCTATTTACCAGGAACCACTGCTTTGACTGCCATTTACCAGGAACCACTGCTTTGACTGCCATTTACCAGGAACCACTGCTTTGACTGCTATTTACCAGGAACCACTGCTTTGACTGCCATTTACCAGGAACCACTGCTTTGACTGCTATTTACCAGGAACCACTGCTTTGACTGCCATTTACCAGGAACCACTGCTTTGACTGCTATTTACCAGGAACCACTGCTTTGACTGCTATTTACCAGGAACCACTGCTTTGACTGCCATTTACCAGGAACCACTGCTTTGACTGCCATTTACCAGGAACCACTGCTTTGACTGCCATTTACCAGGAACCACTGCTTTGACTGCTATTTACCAGGAACCACTGCTTTGACTGCTATTTACCAGGAACCACTGCTTTGACTGCTATTTACCAGGAACCACTGCTTTGACTGCTATTTACCAGGAACCACTGCTTTGACTGCCATTTACCAGGAACCACTGCTTTGACTGCCATTTACCAGGAACCACTGCTTTGACTGCTATTTACCAGGAACCACTGCTTTGACTGCCATTTACCAGGAACCACTGCTTTGACTGCTATTTACCAGGAACCACTGCTTTGACTGCTATTTACCAGGAACCACTGCTTTGACTGCCATTTACCAGGAACCACTGCTTTGACTGCTATTTACCAGGAACCACTGCTTTGACTGCCATTTACCAGGAACCACTGCTTTGACTGCTATTTACCAGGAACCACTGCTTTGACTGCTATTTACCAGGAACCACTGCTTTGACTGCTATTTACCAGGAACCACTGCTTTGACTGCTATTTACCAGGAACCACTGCTTTGACTGCCATTTACCAGGAACCACTGCTTTGACTGCCATTTACCAGGAACCACTGCTTTGACTGCCATTTACCAGGAACCACTGCTTTGACTGCTATTTACCAGGAACCACTGCTTTGACTGCTATTTACCTCATGGAACCTGGTAACCACTACGTTACCAGGTTCCAGGAGGTAACAACACATTCTTAGAAGCAACAACCATGAAACCACAGGTCCCTCAACCCCCCAAAAATATATATACAAGGTGTCAAGTTACTGGAGAACCGCCCTAACGACTACAAAACAGTCCCTCTGTCCTGGGTGTCTGTGTGTCTGTCTAACAGTGTCTGTGTGTCTGTCCCAGTCCCACTCTGGGCTGGCATGGCCTTGTGGAGGGATCTCCAGAACCGTGATCCAGAGTTGGAGCTAGTTATCATCCTTCCCTGGTCCTGGGGGGTCCAGTGCAGAGCAGGCAGGACTCTGATGGCCCTCCGAACTAGTGGGGGCATCGGTGAGGCTGGAGTCACCATGCCCAGGGTGTGAGACAGGGGTAGAGATAGAGGCCTGCTGGTGGTGCTGGGGCTAGGACTGAGGTTGGGGCTGGTGGGGCTAGGACTGGGGCTGGTGGGGCTAGGACTGGGGCTGGTGGGGTTGGGGTTGGGGCTGGTGGTGCTAGGGTTGGGGCTGGTGGTGCTGGGGTTGGGGCTGGTGGTGCTGGGGTTGGGGCTGGTCCAGATGAGGATGAGTCTGAAGTGTGGGTCTTGTTGTAAGGCTCTGATGCCTGTCTCCAGTTCAAACAGACAGGTACTGGCCAGGTAGTCAGGACTCAGGACACACACCAGTCGCCTGCTGCTGCGGATCGCACACACCACATCCTCTGTATACGCTAAAGCACAGAACACACAAACACAAAACCACACAAGTGTCATGCTTGGCAGGCTGACATGATAGCTATGCAGACTGTCCCAATCTGACAGTAGAACAGTGACTCTGAACCACACATTCTTCAGAATACATTTCATTTCAAAGCTGCCATCTCTAGGCCAACTGTCAACGGTAATGTTTTACAGTCTACTCTGGTAATGTGACTGTTTCTATTCACATGGCCTGCTCAACTGTAACCTGAACCTAGATCAGTTTGTGCAGTATAGCCAACTCCTATGGGCGTTGGCTGGCTCTACAGCACAAACTGGTCTGGGATCAGACTAATATGCGTCCTAAATGGCAGCCTTTCTCTATATGGTACCCTACGTTTTAGTAGTACACTAAATAGGGAATAGGATGCAACCTAGAACCCACCTCCGCCCGGCAGCAGGTCTCTCTCTAGCAGAAAGAGGTGGTAGCCCCACTGCCCCTCCAGAACCTTGGGCAGGAGCACCTCCAGCGCCTCCTCTCTTCCTCCTCTCCCCGCCTCCTCAGAGGAAGAGCTGGGCACGTAGGACACAAAGGCATCATATTCCTTGTCATCTACAGAGTCAATACAGGGAAGGAGAGAGAATAGACATTCATCTACAGAGTCAATACAGGGAAGGAGAGAGAAGAGACATTCATCTACAGAGTCAATACAGGGAAGGAGAGAGAAGAGACATTAATCTACAGAGTCAATACAGGGAAGGAGACAGAAGAGACATTCAGGTTACAGTCAATACAGGGAAGGAGATAGAAGAGACATTCATCTACAGGGTCAATACAGTTTATTGATGAATCATTGAAAATAGGTGTTCTTTTTACAATTTCAGGATACTTCCCGAATTGACTGATTTAGGACAGTGATGACCGTTAGGACAGTGATGACAGTTAGGACAGTGATCACAGTTAGGGCAGTGATGACAGTTAGGACAGTGATGACAGTTAGGACAGTGATCACAGTTAGGACAGTGATGCCAGTGATGACAGTTAGGGCAGTGATGACAGTTAGGGCAGTGATGACAGTTAGGACAGTGATCACAGTTAGGACAGTTAGGACAGTGATCACAGTTAGGACAGTGATGACAGTTAGGACAGTGATGACAGTTAGGGCAGTGATCACAGTTAGGACAGTGATCACAGTTAGGACAGTGATGACAGTTAGGACAGTGATCACAGTTAGGACAGTGATGACAGTTAGGACAGTGATCACAGTTATGACAGGGCAGTGATGACAGTTAGGACAGTGATCACAGTTAGGACAGTGATCACAGTTAGGACAGTGATGACAGTTAGGACAGTGATCACAGTTAGGACAGTGATCACAGTTAGGACAGTGATCACAGTTAGGACAGTGATGACAGTGATCACAGTTAGAACAGTTGGGACAGTGATCACAGTTAGGACAGTGATCACAGTTAGGACAGTGATGACAGTTAGAACAGTTATGACAGTGATCACAGTTAGAACAGTTAGGACAGTGATCACAGTTAGAACAGTTATGACAGTGATCACAGTTATGACAGTTAGGACAGTGATGACAGTTATGACAGTGATCACAGTTAGGACAGTGATGGCAGTGATCACAGTTAGGACAGTGATGACAGTTAGGACAGTGATCACAGGACAGTGATGACAGTGATCACAGTTAGGACAGTGATCACAGTTAGGATAGTGATGACAGTTATGACAGTGATCACAGTTAGAACAGTTAGGACAGTGATGACAATTAGGACAGTGATGACAGTTAGGACAGTGATGATAGTTAGGACAGTTATGACAGTGATCACAGTTAGAACAGTTAGGACAGTGATCACAGTTAGGGCAGTGATGACAATTAGGACAGTGATCACAGTGATGACAGTTAGGACAGTGATGACAGTTAGGACAGTGATCACAGTTAGAACAGTTATGACAGTTATGACGTAATTTCAAAGAACTGACAACAACTGGCTTTTTTTTCCAGAACACCCAGCCATATTTCTGTGTGGTTTGAGGTTGTAACTAGTCAAGTTGAAACAGTCATTTCCTGATGGCTAGATTTGAGGTTTGCCTAGATGCTAGATAGCTTTTATCTGACAGTGTGTGTTTTCATGTGTGTGTAAGATTGGGAGTGGAGGAGATGGACACCATATATCAACCATTAGATACTTGGTAAGAATGGGAGGAGAAAACCCTAAATTAAGATATCCTGTGATTTGTTTTCCTTATATCTTATCTTATCTTATCTGTCTGTCTGTCTGTCTGTCTGTCTGTCTGTCTGAGTGAGTGAGTGAGTGAGTGAGAGAGAGAGAGAGATGTGTTTCTGACCTGTGGTGGTCTGTTTGTATGGGAGGTAGATTCTGTAGAGAATAGAGATCTCTAGCCAGTAGACGTGCACTGTAATGCCCATCCCAGCTACAAACAGCAGAGACACCACCGGACACACTATCACCAGCACACGGGAAACTGAAACAACATTACAAAATACACATTATAAACGGGGTGGTTCCAGTCCTGAATGCTGATTGGCTGACAGCCGTATACCACGGGTATGACAAAACATTTATTTTTACTGCTCTAACTACGTTGGTAACCAGTTAGGCTAACCTTGGTACCCAGAACCAAATCAGATGCAATGAGAGACTAGGGCTGCGTTCCAATAATCTCTACTTCCTCTAGATGTGTGAACTTGTTCATTACTCCCAACCAATTGAAAAGCATTGGATTGGACCAGGCAGGTGCCAGAGGGAGTTGTCATAAAACAGTCATTTCATTCAAAATCCATGAAGGGAAGTGAACAAGTGCACACTTGGGGAGAAAGGAGAGATGATTGAGATGCACCCCATCAGTATTCTTCTGGTACCTGCAGATTTCCTTGTCAGCCTGATGGTGGCGCTGCTGTTGCCTACAGAGTTCTGGGCCAGACAGGTGAAGGTGGAGTCCAGGTGTAGCTGGGTCACCTCTGGGATTTGAGCTGTCCTGGTGACCGTGAACTCCAACTCTTCAATACTCCTTTCCCACACCTGCCTGGAGAGGAACCAGAAGGTGACCCTCTGGTCGACTACGAAAAGCCAACTGACATTTACTCCTGAGGTGCTGACCTGTTGCACCCTCGACAACTAATGTGATTATTATTATTGGACCATGCTGGTCATTTATGAACATTTGAACATCTTGGCCATGTTCTGTTATAATCTCCACCCGGCACAGCCAGAAGAGGACTGGCCACCCCACATAGCCTGGTTCCTCTCTAGGTTTCTTCCAAGGTTCCTGCCTTTCTAGGGAGTTTTTCCTAGCCACCGTGCTTCTACACCTGCATTTCTTGCTGTTTGGGGTTTTAGGCTGGATTTCTGTACAGCACTTTGAGATATCAGCTGATGTAAGAAGGGCTGTATAAATATATTTGATTTGATTTGATTTGGTTGTTGCCCAAATGGCATCCTGTTCTCTATAAAGTACACTGTGCACTATGTAGGGACTAGGGTGCCATTTTGGGACGTAGGCATAGCCTACAGTGATACACATTGTTATTTTAATGATAGGTGGGGTGCCTGACAAAAACAAGTTTAATGAATGAATCATTCCATTCATTAATGTTAATGCTTAATATACAATAATACATGACGAGCATCAACAACAAGAATGAGATCCAACTCACTGTGCTTCCAT
Source organism: Oncorhynchus clarkii lewisi (assembly GCF_045791955.1). Taxonomy (NCBI): domain Eukaryota; kingdom Metazoa; phylum Chordata; class Actinopteri; order Salmoniformes; family Salmonidae; genus Oncorhynchus; species Oncorhynchus clarkii. The sequence continues at coordinate 15,510 of NW_027258514.1, forward strand.
CTCCATCAGATTCATCATGCCTTCATGGTTGCTATGGGAACTGATCCACCACTGGACCACTGGGTCAAAGGTCCTCTGGAACCCAAAATGCACCTGACAGCTCAGATTATGAGGCTCCCCTGGGGAATAGAGGGTTGATATAAGGACTAGGTTGCATCCCCATTACCTATATAGTGCACTACCTCATAGGGCTCTAGTCTAAAGTAGTGCACTACCCCATAGGGCTCTGGTCTAAAGTAGTGCACTACCCCATAGGTCTCTGGTCTAAAGTAGTGCACTACCCCATAGGGCTCTGGTCTAAAGTAGTGCACTACCCCATAGGGCTCTGGTCTAAAGTAGTGCACTACCCCATAGGGCTGTGGTCTAAAGTAGTGCACTACCCCATAGGGCTCTGGTCTAAAGTAGTGCACTACCCCATAGGGCTCTGGTCTAAAGTAGTGCACTACCCCATAGGGCTCTGGTCTAAAGTAGTGCACTACCCCATAGGGATCTGGTCTAAAGTAGTGCACTACCCCATAGGGCTCAGGTCTAAAGTAGTGCACTACCCCATAGGGCTCTGGTCTAAAGTAGTGCACTACCCCATAGGGCTCTGGTCTAAAGTAGTGCACTACCCCATAGGGCTCTGGTCTAAAGTAGTGCACTACCCCATAGGGCTCTGGTCTAAAGTAGTGCACTACCCCATAGGGCTCTGGTCTAAAGTAGTGCACTACCCCATAGGGATCTGGTCTAAAGTAGTGCACTACCCCATAGGGCTCTGGTCTAAAGTAGTGCACTACCCCATAGGTCTCTGGTCTAAAGTAGTGCACTACCCCATAGGGCTCTGGTCTAAAGTAGTGCACTACCCCATAGGTCTCTGGTCTAAAGTAGTGCACTACCCCATAGGTCTCTGGTCTAAAGTAGTGCACTACCCCATAGGGCTCTGGTCTAAAGTAGTGCACTACCCCATAGGGCTCTGGTCTAAAGTAGTGCACTACCCCATAGGGCTCTGGTCTAAAGTAGTGCACTACCCCATAGGGCTCTGGTCTAAAGTAGTGCACTACCCCATAGGGATCTGGTCTAAAGTAGTGCACTACCCCATAGGGCTCTGGTCTAAAGTAGTGCACTACCCCATAGGGCTCTGGTCTAAAGTAGTGCACTACCTCATAGGTCTCTGGTCTAAAGTAGTGCACTACCCCATAGGGCTCTGGTCTAAAGTAGTGTACTACCCCATAGGGCTCTGGTCTAAAGTAGTGCACTACCCCATAGGGATCTGGTCTAAAGTAGTGCACTACCCCATAGGGCTCTGGTCTAAAGTAGTGCACTACCCCATAGGGCTCTGGTCTAAAGTAGTGCACTACCCCATAGGGCTCTGGTCTAAAGTAGTGCACTACCCCATAGGGCTCTGGTCTAAAGTAGTGCACTACCCCATATGTCTCTGGTCTAAAGTAGTGCACTACCCCATAGGGCTCTGGTCTAAAGTAGTGCACTACCCCATAGGTCTCTGGTCTAAAGTAGTGCACTACCCCATAGGGCTCTGGTCTAAAGTAGTGCACTACCCTATAGGGCTCTGGTCTAAAGTAGTGCACTACCCCATAGGTCTCTAGTCTAAAGTAGTGCACTACCCCATAGGGCTCTGGTCTAAAGTAGTGTACTACCCCATAGGGCTCTGGTCTAAAGTAGTGCACTACCCCATATGTCTCTGGTCTACAGTAGTGCACTACCCTATAGGGCTCTGGTCTAAAGTAGTGCACTACCCCATAGGGCTCTGGTCTAAAGTAGTGCACTACCCCATAGGGCTCTGGTCTAAAGTAGTGCACTACCCCATAGGGCTCTGGTCTAAAGTAGTGCACTACCCCATAGGGCTCTGGTCTAAAGTAGTGCACTACCTCATAGGGCTCTGGTCTAAAGTAGTGCACTACCCCATAGGTCTCTGGTCTAAAGTAGTGCACTACCCTATAGGGCTCTGGTCTAAAGTAGTGCACTACCCCATATGTCTCTGGTCTACAGTAGTGCACTACCCCATAGGGCTCTGGTCTAAAGTAGTGCACTACCCCATAGGGCTCTGGTCTAAAGTAGTGCACTACCCCATAGGGCTCTGGTCTAAAGTAGTGCACTACCCCATAGGGCTCTGGTCTAAAGTAGTGCACTACCCCATAGGGCTCTGGTCTAAAGTAGTGCACTACCCTATAGGGCTCTGGTCTAAAGTAGTGCACTATATAGGGAATAAGATGCCATTTAGGACGAAGCCATAAACTGGAGAAACACAGTGATCCTACTCTATACACCAGCCATCATCAAATCAATCATTCAACCTCAGGCTCTGCACTCACCCAGCTCCACGCCCTCCTCGTTGCCATGGGGATAAGTAATCTGTGGAGGGTCTTTGGTGTCAGCGGCTGTGGAGGTAAAAGTGACATTTACTAGAATGTGTGTGTACAGTATGTGTACGAGCATGTGTGGTGTGTGTGCGATTCGTAAGTGCGTGCATGTGATCGTGCTTGTGTGGTGTGTGTATGGGTGTGTGTTCATCTGAACGCTCTTGTGTGGTGTGTGTATGGGCGTGCGTTCATCTTGTGTGTTGGGAGACAGAGCCTGCAGCGACAGTCCTCCCGTACTTACGTATGACCGAGACGTTAACAGATCTCCTGACTGTCCAGGGGATCCCGTTTTCTTCGTAGGTGTAGTCACAGAAATACACTGTAGCATCACTCACATAGACAGTGCCCAGCAGAAGAGTATACCTGTCTACCACAGAGATAGTCCTCTTATCCTGTATCTCACACACAGGCCTGGCATCCTGCAGAGAAACCCATGATGTAAAGCCATTATTCACTTGTTTGCCTGTTCAGTGGTTTGTTCATTTCTTTGTCCGTTCGTCTATTTATTCCATGCATGTGTTGACCTGTCACAGGTGAGCAGGTGTGTAACCGGTCACATGGGTGTGTAAGGCTTGTACTTGTGTTTACTAAAGGTTAGGAGTTTGTGTAAAGTCTTAGATGCAGTGGAATGATACCATAATTACATTCTGAAGAGAAACAAACATCAGGTAAAACCTGCAGTCCATCAATATACCACCCACCCACCTACCTACCCACCCACCTACCTACCCACCCACCTACCCAACCAACCACCCACCTACACACCTACCCAACCAACCAACCACCCACCTACCCACCTACCCACCCACCCACCCAACCAACCAACCACCCACCCACCCACCCACCCACCTACACACCTACCCACCTACCCACCTACACACCTACCTACACACCCACCCAACCAACCACCCACCTACCCACCTACACACCCACCCAACCAACCACCCACCTACACACCCACCCAACCAACCACCCACCTACCCACCCACCCATCCACCACCCACCTACACCACCCACCCACCCAACCAACCCCACCCACCCATCCAACCACCCACCTACACCCACCCAACCTCCCACCCACCCACCCACCCACCCACCTACACACCCACCCACCCATCCACTCACCAACCCACCCACCCACAAACCCACCCACAACCATCCAACCAACCATCCATCGATCCACCCAACCATCCAACCATCCATCCATTCATCCATCCAAAAATCTGCTGGAATAATCACCTTGTACCATGTGACCTCTGACCTCTGTGTCCGACATTTGATCCCAGGGCATGGGATCCTGCCACCTTTGCCCAGAACCAGAGTGACTCTGTTCTCCTCTGTGTCCCTGCACCCCAGGCTGGCCCTCTCCAGCACCTCCACATAGACGTGGATCACCATACCACTGTGATAATAACAACACACATTCAAATTCACACATTGTGTCTTGGAAAGGTCAAATATAGGCAAACTGTTTTTCAAAATCAAACCCAGGCAAACGGTTCAAAGTAAGTAACCGCATTTGTACTGTCTTTGTGAAGGCGTTTTGGTCCTGAAGAGAATTCATGTAATGACGTGGCATGTTTTGGAGAGTTACACTACTTCACTTCATCCGTCCATTCCACCAAAGCTTCTCTCACTTCTTCTGATCAAAGGGCAGGAAACAGAGAGAGGGGCCTACCCAAACAGAGTCAATACAGACTACCTACCCTGTGGAAACAGAGAGAGGGGCCTACCCAAACAGAGTCAATACAGACTACCTACCCTGTGGAAACAGAGAGAGGGGCCTACCCAAACAGAGTCAATACAGACTACCTACCCTGTGGAAACAGAGAGAGGGGCCTACCCAAACAGAGTCAATACAGACTACCTACCCTGTGGAAACAGAGAGAGGGGCCTACCCAAACAGAGTCAATACAGACCACCTACCCTGTGGAAACAGAGAGAGGGGTCTACCCAAACAGAGTCAATACAGACTACCTACCCTGTGGAAACAGAGAGAGGGGCCTACCCAAACAGAGTCAACACAGACTACCTACCCTGTGAAACAGAGAGAGGGGCCTACCCAAACAGAGTAAAAACGGACTACCTACCCTGTGAAAGAGAGAGAGGGGCCTACCCAAACAGAGTAAAAACGGACTACCTACCCTGTGAAACAGAGAGAGGGGCCTACCCAAACAGAGTGAAAACGGACTACCTACCCTGTGAAACAGAGAGAGGGGCCTACCCAAACAGAGTCAATACAGACTACCTACCCTGTGAAACAGAGAGAGGGGCCTACCCAAACAGAGTCAATACAGACTACCTACCCTGTGAAACAGAGAGAGGGGCCTACCCAAACAGAGTCAATACAGACTACCTACCCTGTGAAACAGAGAGAGGGGCCTACCCAAACAGAGTCAATACAGGTGACCTATCCTGTGAAAGAGAAGGGCCTACCCAAAGACCGTCAACAGACTACCTACCCTGTGTGGCATGTGTACTTCCCAGAGTCCTTTGCAGTAACGGTAGAGAACCAGAGCGCGTTCCCCCTTCCTGTCACGGCCCCGTCATCTCTGTCTCTGTTGGTTTCCCCCTCGGCCTTCGACCAATCAGCTTCCTCAGAGCTGGCTGTGATGTTGTAGAGGCGCTCACAGAGGCCGGCGGACTGTGGTTTGGTACATTGCATGACAAACCCCTCCCCAGAGAAAGCTTTGTAGCCGTACGTCTCTGAGCCTGGCTTCAAACCTACACGTGTCAGACATCTCTCATTCCACACAGATGTACGTATAATGCAATTAATACTGAAGGCATATGATATGTCTACATGCACATGGATTTTACCTGGTAAAAATCTATAAATGTTGTTTTATACAATTGTTTGATAATAAAGATAAGTACCTTCTTCCTTGTCCCAGAGACTTTCACAGAAGTATCTCTGCAGAAAACATGCGATGATGGCTAAAGCCAGTGACGGTCCAGGGTGCATCACTCCGTAAAACTTCATTCATTCCAATATCAAACCCACCACTTCCTTCATTCCAATATCAAACCCACCACTTCCTTCATTCCAATATCAAACCCACCACTGCGTGTCATAACTGTCACAAGGATCTGGGTTTCCTGGAAACAGAATCTCTTTCACCACTCTAAAACCAGATAAATAACTGTCAGTCCCTTCCTTTCCTAGTAAATGAAAAGGGACGCATCTGAACTAGTTTCCCTGCGTTCCACTGCTCTGTTCTCCTTTAGCCACTAGTCTGTGCAGCTTGCCTCTTAGACGGTTGGAAACCAATCATATCTGATACTGGCTTCCCTCAGAGATGCACCATGAGAAAACATGACCACCAGTTTCCTGTGTCAACGTCCATTTCCTGGTTAGATGCAGAGAGCTCTACTTCTCTAGAAGTTTCACACCATCTTTGGGATTCTGTGCATCTGTGGGTGTGGGTAGACGGAGTGTGAAATGTGTAAGTATGCCAGGCTGATCTGTGATGTAAGAGAAGGCAGCTGTGTTACAAGTCAAAAACATTTATTGAAGCACAGTTCCAATACATTAGTAACACTGAACAGTGGTGAGTCTATAGACCAATACCTTAGTAACACTGAACAGTGGTGAGTCTATAGACCAATACATTGCAAACAGAGTAGGGTGGACAGATGTGTTCTGTAATGAATGATACAGGCTTTGGCACAGCCTCTCAAGACTTGGTTTGACATCTTTAGACAGAATCAGTGAGGCTGTGTCCCATATAGTCCACTACTTTAGACAGAATCAGTGAGGCTGTGTCCCATATAGTCCACTACTTTAGACAGAATCAGTGAGGCTGTGTCCCATATAGTCCATTACTTTTGACAGAATCAGTGAGACTGTGTCCCATATAGTCCACTACTTTAGACAGAATCAGTGAGGCTGTGTCCCATATAGTCCATTACTTTTGACAGAATCAGTGAGGCTGTGTCCCATATAGTCCACTACTTTAGACAGAATCAGTGAGGCTGTGTCCCATATAGTCCATTACTTTAGACAGAATCAGTGAGGCTGTGTCCCATATAGTCCATTACTTTAGACCAGGTCCCATAGACCCTAAGGACTTTGTATGTCCAGGCTTAAATGCCCAAATAAAGGCTTAATAATTAATACTGTCTCGATAAAACAGAACTACAACACCACGTACATTAACACAAAACAAGACAAATGTAATCAGTCATAAAGGACTTCATCAACACATGTCACAATCCCATCTACTCATACTATGTGGATTATGAGCCCATTCTTCATCAACACATGTCACAATCCCATCTACTCATACTATGTGGATTATGAGCCCATTCTTCATCAACACATGTCACAATCCCATCTACTCATACTATGTGGATTATGAGCCAATTCTTCATCAACACATGTCACAATCCCATCTACTCATACTATGTGGATTATGAGCCCATTCTTCATCAACACATGTCACAATCCCATCTACTCATACTATGTGGATTATGAGCCCATTCTTCATCAACACATGTCACAATCCCATCTACTCATACTATGTGGATTATGAGCCCATTCTTCATCAACACATGTCACAATCCCATCTACTCATACTATGTGGATTATGAGCCCATTCTTCATCAACACATGTCACAATCCCATCTACTCATACTATGTGGATTATGAGCCCATTCTTCATCAACACATGTCACAATCCCATCTACTCATACTATGTGGATTATGAGCCCATTCTTCATCTACATATCCTGTCTGGACATTATGTTTACTGTTGTTCACCAGGTCAACTTCCTGGTTCATGTCAATGTACTTGGTGATTCTATTGGGATTATTACCATAGCAGACTCCTACACACAGCAGCCCTGTGAAATACCAGGGCCAAGGAATGCATGCATTTCTTCTCAATGTCATTTCTGTCTCGTGTTTTGTTGGGAGTGTACGTGACTACACTGAGGTGTGACCTGCTGCTGTGGGTGGGCTTTCCTTGAATCTCTTAAAGGGGGGGGGGTCTGGCCCCCGACTGGTAACAGAGAGAAACAGGTAGAGAAACAGGTAGAGAAACAGGTAGAGAAACAGGTAGAGAAACAGGTAGAGCGAGAAAGACAAATATTCTGTCTACTAGACAAGCAGAGTCAATGGGTCTTAAAGTAGCTGTCCAGTGAAAATCTCACTTTTAGAAGTTCATATTCCATTAACTCAAGTAATGTCCTATACTCATATTTGTGGCCAATGCATACATTTGAGAAAACAAAACACACAAAAAAAACCCACCTCAAACTTATATCTCAAATACACTTCTTGCTATTTCCTCATAGAACATGATGTAATGTTGGCTCATTGGCCGAGCTGGCCAATCAGCGGTCTAGTCGCATTAATATTTTTAATGACCGGTATACGCCCACACCATTCTGATGCTGGGGTAAGCCCACACCATTCTGTTGCTGGGGTAAGCCCACACCATTCTGATGCTGGGGTAAGCCCACACCATTCTGATGCTGGGGGTAAGCCCACACCATTCTGTTGCTGGGGTAAGCCCACACCATTCTGTTGCTGGGGTAAGCCCACACCATTCTGATGCTGGGGTAAGCCCACACCATTCTGATGCTGGGGGTAAGCCCACACCATTCTGATGCTGGGGTAATCCCACACCATTCTGATGCTGGGGTAAGCCCACACCATTCTGATGCTGGGGTAAGCCCACCCCATTCTGTTGCTGGGGTAAGCCCACACCATTCTGTTGCTGGGGTAAGCCCACACTATTCTGATGCTGGGGTAAGCCCACACCATTCTGTTGCTGGGGTAAGCCCACACTATTCTGATGCTGGGGTAAGCCCACACTATTCTGATGCTGGGGTAAGCCCACACTATTCTGATGCTGGGGTAAGCCCACACTATTCTGTTGCTGGGGTAAGCCCACACTATTCTGATGCTGGGGTAAGCCCACACCATTCCAACACAGAAAAGCTGCTTTTTAACTTAATTTAAAAAAAACATCGGAAGGAAAACTATTTCACTCTTACAGTTAAAAATGCCACATTAATCACATTAGATGCATTTATTTCACTCATCTTCACCCCGGAGCAGGGTTGGGGTGAAGATAATTGAAAATAGATGCCATTATATCATTTGAATTTGAGTTTACTTTGTGAATTGACTGAACCCAAACCCTGCCCTGGAGCCTATATAATCACAGAATGGTCCTCTCGTCCTTCGGGGGGCGCCGTCTGGTCGTGGCAGGCATACGGTAGCGCAGCTCCTTCCAGAAGGCTGAGGACAGGGGTTTGGAGTGGGAGCCCCTCCAGGTGACGGTGTGTCCTGACTGGGCCAGCAGCCGCAGGGCCTCAGGGAGGGAGTCCAGCTTCAGATCCACCTAAAACGTTTACAGAATAATGTAGTGAAATGTTCTTTTTTGGGGGGGGGGGGGAGGTAGCCCCGACCGGGACTTGAACGGAGGTCCACCGACTACCAACCCAACACCTTAGTTGTTACACCAAGAGATCCGAACCCCTTGAACAAGATCACTAGGTGTTGTGTTAAGGTTACAATTACTAATTGAACTTATGTAGCGCTTTTCATTACAAAATAGAATCTCGAAAAAGAAGAAGACAAACATGCACAACCAATTGCAAAAGTGGAAAAATAATGTTTCTATTCAGCTTTGGAAAGCAGTTCGAAAATAAGTAGAAGCAGTTGTGCGTTTTAAAGGAAATGGAATTGAAGCAGAAAGACAGCATGGCATCAGCTCCAGGTCTACCTGTTTATTTAGTTAGATAGACAGCATGGCATCAGCTCCAGGTCTACCTGTTTATTTAGTTAGATAGACAGCATGGCATCAGCTCCAGGTCTACCTGTTTATTTAGTTAGATAGACAGCATGGCATCAGCTCCAGGTCTACCTGTTTATTTAGTTAGATAGACAGCATGGCATCAGCTCCAGGTCTACCTGTTTATTTAGTTAGATAGACAGCATGGCATCAGCTCCAGGTCTACCTGTTTATTTAGTTAGATAGACAGCATGGCATCAGCTCCAGGTCTACCTGTTTATTTAGTTAGATAGACAGCATGGCATCAGCTCCAGGTCTACCTGTTTATTTAGTTAGATAGACAGCATGGCATCAGCTCCAGGTCTACCTGTTTATTTAGTTAGATAGACAGCATGGCATCAGCTCCAGGTCTACCTGTTTATTTAGTTAGATAGACAGCATGGCATCAGCTCCAGGTCTACCTGTTTATTTAGTTAGTAAGACAGCATGGCATCAGCTCCAGGTCTACCTGTTTATTTAGTTAGATAGACAGCATGGCATCAGCTCCAGGTCTACCTGTTTATTTAGTTAGAAAGACAGCATGGCATCAGCTCCAGGTCTACCTGTTTATTTAGTTAGATAGACAGCATGGCATCAGCTCCAGGTCTACCTGTTTATTTAGTTAGATAGACAGCATGGCATCAGCTCCAGGTCTACCTGTTTATTTAGTTAGATAGACAGCATGGCATCAGCTCCAGGTCTACCTGTTTATTTAGTTAGATAGACAGCATGGCATCAGCTCCAGGTCTACCTGTTTATTTAGTTAGATAGACAGCATGGCATCAGCTCCAGGTCTACCTGTTTATTTAGTTAGATAGACAGCATGGCATCAGCTCCAGGTCTACCTGTTTATTTAGTTAGATAGACAGCATGGCATCAGCTCCAGGTCTACCTGTTTATTTAGTTAGATAGACAGCATGGCATCAGCTCCAGGTCTACCTGTTTATTTAGTTAGATAGACAGCATGGCATCAGCTCCAGGTCTACCTGTTTATTTAGTTAGATAGACAGCATGGCATCAGCTCCAGGTCTACCTGTTTATTTAGTTAGTAAGACAGCATGGCATCAGCTCCAGGTCTACCTGTTTATTTAGTTAGATAGACAGCATGGCATCAGCTCCAGGTCTACCTGTTTATTTAGTTAGAAAGACAGCATGGCATCAGCTCCAGGTCTACCTGTTTATTTAGTTAGATAGACAGCATGGCATCAGCTCCAGGTCTACCTGTTTATTTAGTTAGATAGACAGCATGGCATCAGCTCCAGGTCTACCTGTTTATTTAGTTAGATAGACAGCATGGCATCAGCTCCAGGTCTACCTGTTTATTTAGTTAGATAGACAGCATGGCATCAGCTCCAGGTCTACCTGTTTATTTAGTTAGATAGACAGCATGGCATCAGCTCCAGGTCTACCTGTTTATTTAGTTAGATAGACAGCATGGCATCAGCTCCAGGTCTACCTGTTTATTTAGTTAGATAGACAGCATGGCATCAGCTCCAGGTCTACCTGTTTATTTGGGAAATTGATTTGACAGGGACAGCGCACATTCACCAACGAATCATCCCAAATGGCACCCTATTCCCTTTATAGTGCACTACTTTAGACCAGGGCCCATAACACTATATAGGGAATAGGGTGCCTTTTGGGACACACACACACAAAGCTAACTGTCGTCCATAGGCAGAACTCGTCCTTAGGCATAACTACCTGGCTGTCTGGGGCTGACTCTGTCTGGATGAGGATTAGCCAGGTCTGCCGTTCCACCAGTGCAGCATGGAGCCCAGTGAGCAGACTATACTGGCTGTCCTGCCCTGGGTTCAGCCCCAGACTGCTGGGCACCAGGATCAGTCTCCGGCTCTGCTCTATACACCCCAGCACCGCCTCAGCCACCGCTGGAAACACAGAGCACATACTTTACTGATACAGATACAGGAACAGAGGCACAGGAACAGATACAGGAACAGGAACAGATACAGGTACAGGAACAGGAACGGGTACAGGAACAGATACAGGTACAGGAACAGATACAGATACAGGAACAGGTACAGGAACAGGAACATATACAGGAACAGGAACAGATACAGGTACAGATACAGGAACAGGAACAGGAACAGATACAGGTACAGGAACAGATACAGGTACAGGAACAGGAACAGGAACAGATACAGGAACAGATACAGGAACAGGTACAGGAACAGGAACAGATACATGAACAGGAACAGATACAGGAACAGGAACAGATACAGGTACAGGAACAGTAACAGATACAGGTACAGGAACAGATACAGGAACGGGTACAGGAACAGATACAGGAACAGATACAGGAACAGGTACAGGAACAGATACAGGTACAGGAACAGATACAGGAACAGATACAGGAACAGAAACAGGAACGGGTACAGGAACAGATACAGGAACAGGAACAGATACAGGTACAGGAACAGATACAGGAACAGGTACAGGAACGGGAAAAGGAACAGATACAGGAACAGATACAGGAACAGGTACAGGAACAGATACAGGAACAGGAACAGGAACAGATACAGGAACAGGTACAGAAAAAGGAACAGATACAGGAACAGGAACAGATACAGGAACAGATACAGGAACAGGTACAGGAACAGATACAGAAACAGGTGCGGGAAAAGGTACAGGAACAGGTACAGGAACAGATACAGGAACAGGTACAGGAACAGGAACAGGTACAGGAACAGGTACAGGAACAGGTACAGGAACAGGAACAGATACAGGAACGGGAACAGGTTCAGGAACGGGAACAAAAATGAGAATGGGAACGGGTACAGGAACGGGTACAGGAACAGGTACAGGAACAGGAATGGGTACAGGAACAGGTACAGGAACAGATACAGGAACCTGTACAGGAACAGGAACAGGTACAGGAACAGGTACAGGAACGGGAACGGGTACAGGAACAGGTACAGGAACAGATACAGGAACAGGAACCTGTACAGGAACCTGAACAGGTACAGGAATGGGTACAGGAACAGGAACAGGTACAGGAACAGATACAGGAACAGGAACCTGTACAGGAACAGGAACCTGAACAGGAATAAGAACATGTACAGGAACAGGTACAGGAATAGGAAGAAAAACGGGTACGGGTACACGTACAGGAACTGGAACGGGAACAGGCACGGGAATGGATATGGGAACTGGTACAGGTAGAGAAACAGGTACAGAAACAAGAAGAGGAACAGGAACAGGAACAGGAGTGCATACAGGAAAATGTATAAGAACAAGAACAAGAACAGGTACAGGAACGAGAACGGATACAGGAACAGATACAGAAACAAGAACAGGAACGGATACAAGAACAAGAACAGGTACAGGAACAGGTACAAGAATAAGAACAGGAACGGATACAGGAACAGGTGTAAGAATAAGAACAGGAACGGATACAGGAACAAGAACAGGAACAGGAACAGGTACAGGAAGAAGAACAGGTACAGGTACAGGAACAAGAACAGGTACAGGTAGAGGAACATGTAGAGGTGGAGGAACAAGTTCAGGAACAGGAAAAGGAACGAATACAGGTAGAGGTAGAGGTAGAGGTAGAGGAACATGTAGAGGTAGATGAACAGGTAGAGGTAGATGAACAGGTAGAGGTAGAGGAACAGGTAGAGGTAGAGGAACAGGTAGAGGTAGAGGAACAGGTAGAGGAACAGGTAGAGGTAGAAGAACAGGTAGAGGTATAGGCACAGGTAGAGGTAGGAGAACAGTGCATACACAAACACACACACACACACACACACACACACACACACACACACCAGTATGAGGAGAAATGTGAGGACAGTGGACTGACTCACCGTCCCCAGGGAGCACGTCACGGTCGTAGAGACACAGGCTGTAACCATACTCCTCCTCCAGCACCCCCTCCACCTGACGCCTGTCCTCCTCACTGACACCTGACTCTGTGTCACTCTTATAACACAACACAAAGGCATCGTAACGCTTCCCATCTGAAACACACCATTCAGGCAAGTTATAACACAGAACATAGGCATTATAACACAGCACATAGGCATTATAAAACAGGACATAGGCATTATAACACAGCACATAGGCATTATAACACAGGACATAGGCATTATAACACAGCAGATAGGCATTATAACACAGCAGATAGGCATTATAACACAGCAGATAGGCATTATAACACAGGACATAGGCATTATAACACAGCACATAGGCATTATAACACAGTACATAGGCATTATAACACAGCACATATGCATTATAACACAGTACATAGGCATTATAACACAGCAGATAGGCATTATAACACAGCACATAGGCATTATAACACAGCACATAGGCATTATAACACAGCACATAGGGATTATAACACAGTACATAGGCATTATAACACAGTACATAGGCATTATAACACAGCAGATAGGCATTATAACACAGCACAGGCATTATAACACAGCACATAGGGATTATAACACAGTACATAGGCATTATAACACAGCACATAGGCATTATAACACAGCAGATAGGCATTATAACACAGCAGATAGGCATTATAACACAGGACATAGGCATTATAACACAGTACATAGGTGTTGTTACACATCCCATTTGAAACTAACACAATTCATCCAAATCATGTGGTGAAACACGATCTACAACGAGACTGTTTGCATGAGACATTGGCATGTTTGGCGTTAGGTGTTATTCTCACCAGAGACGTTGTGATGATGCCAACCCAGATCATCTCTGAGAAATAGAATGATGTCCACCTTCAGCTTGACATAGACGACAGTCACCACCACCACCGTTACGACAAAGACCCCCACTATACCCAGCACCAGGAAGTGGAACTGCGGTGGACCTAAAGGGTGACATGAAATACACACACACACACACACACACACACACACACACACACACACACACACACACACACACACACACACACACACACACACACATACATACATAAACCTGGTTATATCAAACCGCTGTTACTGTACAGCAGAAAGAGAAACTGGAGAGAAAAAAATATCACAGAAAATCATCATCATTTCACACAGAAGTGATCATAATATATTATTGATTAAATGTCATGGTAACCTAAGAGCAGAATAGATAATATCTTCTTGATTAAATGTCATGGTAACCTAAGAGCAGAAGAGATAATATCTTCTTGATTAAATGTCATAGTAACCTAAAAGCAGAAGAGATAATATCTTCTTGATTAAATGTCATGGTAACCTAAGAGCAGAAGAGATAATATCTTCTTGATTAAATGTCATAGTAACCTAAAAGCAGGAGAGATAATATCTTCTTGATTAAATGTCATGGAACCTAAGAGCAGAAGAGATAATATCTTCTTGATTAAATGTCATGGTAACCTAAGAGCAGAAGAGATAATATCTTCTTGATTAAATGTCATAGTAACCTAAAAGCAGAAGAGATAATATCTTCTTGATTAAATGTCATGGTAACCTAAGAGCAGAAGAGATAATATCTTCTTGATTAAATGTCATAGTAACCTAAAAGCAGAAGAGATAATATCTTCTTGATTAAATGTCATGGTAACCTAAAAGCAGAAGAGATAATATCTTCTTGATTAAATGTCATGGTAACCTAAAAGCAGAAGAGATAATATCTTCTTGATTAAATGTCATGGTAACCTAAGAGCAGAAGAGATAATAATATCTTCTTGATTAAATGTCATAGTAACCTAAAAGCAGGAGAGATAATATCTTCTTGATTAAATGTCATGGTAACCTAAGAGCAGAAGAGATAATAATATCTTCTTGATTAAATGTCATGGTAACCTAAGAGCAGAAGAGATAATATCTTCTTGATTAAATGTCATAGTAACCTAAAAGCAGGAGAGATAATATCTTCTTGATTAAATGTCATGGTAACCTAAGAGCAGAAGAGATAATATCTTCTTGATTAAATGTCATAGTAACCTAAAAGCAGAAGAGATAATATCTTCTTGATTAAATGTCATGGTAACCTAAGAGCAGAAGAGATAATATCTTCTTGATTAAATGTCATAGTAACCTAAAAGCAGAAGAGATAATATCTTCTTGATTAAATGTCATGGTAACCTAAGAGCAGAAGAGATAATATCTTCTTGATTAAATGTCATAGTAACCTAAAAGCAGAAGAGATAATATCTTCTTGATTAAATGTCATGGTAACCTAAGAGCAGAAGAGATAATATCTTTGATTAAATGTCATAGTAACCTAAAAGCAGAAGAGATAATATCTTCTTGATTAAATGTCATGGTAACCTAAGAGCAGAAGAGATAATATCTTCTTGATTAAATGTCATGGTAACCTAAGAGCAGAAGAGATAATATCTTCTTGATTAAATGTCATAGAAACCTAAAAGCAGAAGAGATAATATCTTCTTGATTAAATGTCATGGAACCTAAGAGCAGAAGAGATAATAATATCTTCTTGATTAAATGTCATGGTAACCTAAGAGCAGAAGAGATAATATCTTCTTGATTAAATGTCATGGTAACCTAAAAGCAGAAGAGATAATATCTTCTTGATTAAATGTCATGGTAACCTAAAAGCAGAAGAGATAATATCTTCTTGATTAAATGTCATGGTAACCTAAGAGCAGAAGAGATAATAATATCTTCTTGATTAAATGTCATAGTAACCTAAAAGCAGGAGAGATAATATCTTCTTGATTAAATGTCATGGTAACCTAAGAGCAGAAGAGATAATAATATCTTCTTGATTAAATGTCATGGTAACCTAAGAGCAGAAGAGATAATATCTTCTTGATTAAATGTCATAGTAACCTAAAAGCAGGAGAGATAATATCTTCTTGATTAAATGTCATGGTAACCTAAGAGCAGAAGAGATAATATCTTCTTGATTAAATGTCATAGTAACCTAAAAGCAGAAGAGATAATATCTTCTTGATTAAATGTCATGGTAACCTAAGAGCAGAAGAGATAATATCTTCTTGATTAAATGTCATAGTAACCTAAAAGCAGAAGAGATAATATCTTCTTGATTAAATGTCATGGTAACCTAAGAGCAGAAGAGATAATATCTTCTTGATTAAATGTCATAGTAACCTAAAAGCAGAAGAGATAATATCTTCTTGATTAAATGTCATGGTAACCTAAGAGCAGAAGAGATAATATCTTCTTGATTAAATGTCATAGTAACCTAAAAGCAGAAGAGATAATATCTTCTTGATTAAATGTCATGGTAACCTAAGAGCAGAAGAGATAATATCTTCTTGATTAAATGTCATGGTAACCTAAGAGCAGAAGAGATAATATCTTCTTGGTTAAATGTCATGGTAACCTAAGAGCAGAAGAGATAATATCTTCTTGGTTAAATGTCATGGTAACCTAAGAGCAGAAGAGATAATATCTTCTTGATTAAATGTCATGGTAACCTAAGAGCAGAAGAGATAATATCTTCTTGGTTAAATGTCATGGTAACCTAAGAGCAGAAGAGATAATATCTTCTTGATTAAATGTCATGGTAACCTAAGAGCAGAAGAGAGGGTTCTGTGAAATGACCATTAGAGTTTGATAAAGGCAGACTCTGTAATATTTTAGATGATTGGAAAGCTAAGATGTCCCTTTAAGAGGCTGCTTGACTTACTCTTCTGTTTGAAGGTGATGGAGACCTTGTCGTTCCCAGATGAATAATCCAGTTGACAGGTGTATGTGTTCCTCAGCTGCTCCTCTGACACCTGACTGATCACCAGCGATGCCTGGTCATTCTCTCTGGAGAAACAGTCAAGTGTGTTATGTTAAGTGATTTTAAATAGTATTTGAACCCAGGTCTGTTCTGTAGTGAGTGTACTCACTGTGAAACGTTATAAAATACTGGTAGGGTCTTCTGGTTCTTCTCCACAAAAGATCTGTTTTCCATCCAGTATACATTGTCAAATTCAGAGGACAGGACAGCCCTGCAGACCACCACCACAGTAGATCCTGGAGAAAACACATAACATTCACTAACACTTTGCTAGCTACCTCTCATAGAGTGCCATGTATAAAGTCAGACAGCCTCAGCCACTCCCTGTCACCAAAGGAGTACCCCAAGGCTCAATCCTAGGCCCCACGCTCTTTACATCAACAAATATATGATAGCTGGCAATAAATATGATAGCTGGCCACTACTGTCCTATTTCACTGTAGAGCCTCTAGCCCTGCTCAATATCCCTTAACCAACCATGTTGTTCCACCTAATACATATGCGATGACATCACCTGGTTTAAACGTCTCTAGAGACTATATCTCTCTCATCATTACTCAATCCCTAGGTTTACCTCCAATGTACTCAAATCCTACCTTACCTTTGTCTGTACACTATGCCTTGAATCTATGTTATCGTGCCCAGGCACCTGCTCCTTTTCCTCTCTGTTCCGAACGTGCTAGACGGCCAGTTCTTATAGCATTTAGCCGTACCCTTATCCTACTTTTCCTCTGTTCCTCTGGTGATGTAGAGGTTAATCCAGGACCTGCAGTGCCTAGCTCCACTCCCACTCCCCAGGTGCTCTCATTTGTTGATTTCTGTAACCGTAATAGCCTTGATTGCATGCATGTTAACATTAGAAGCCTACTCCCTAAATCTGATTACTCACTGCTTTAGCACACTCTGCCAACCCGGATGTCTTAGTCGTGTCTGAATCCTGGCTTAGGAAAACCATCAAAAACCCTGAAATCTCCAAAGCTAACTATAACATTTTCCACCAAGATAGAACTGCCAAAGGGGGCGGTGTTGCAATCTACTGCAAAGATAGCCTGCAGAGTTCTGTATTACTATCCAAGTCTGTACCCAAACAATTCGAGCTTTAACAAAAAATTCACCTTTCCAGAAACAAGTCTCTCACTGTTGCCACTTTCTATAGACCTCCCTCTGCCCCCAGCTGTGCTACTAGGTGACCTAAACTGGGACATGCTTAACACCCCGGCCATCCTACAATCCAAGCTTGATGCCCTCTCACACAAATGATCAATGAACCTACCAGGTACAACTACAAACCCGTAAACACGGGCACCCTCATAGATGTCATCCTAACTAACTCACCCTCTAAATACACCTCTGCTGTTTTCGATCAAGATCTCAGCGATCACTGCCTCATTGCCTGCATCCGTAATGGGTCTGCGACCAAACGACCAGCCCTCATCACTGTCAAACGCTCCCTAAAACACTTCTGCGAGTAGGCCTTTCTAATCGACCTGGCCAGGATATCCTGGAATGACATTGACCTCATCCCGTCAGTAGATGATGCCTGGCTATTCTTTAAATGTGCCTTCCTCACCATCTTAAATAAGCATGCCCCATTCAAAAAATGTAGAACTAGGAATAGATATAGTCTTTGGTTCACTTCAGACCTGTCTGCCCTTGACCAGCACAAAAACATCCTATGGCGTTCTGCATTAGCATCGAATAGCCCCTGTGATATGCAACTTTTCAGGGAAGTTAGGAACAAATATACACAGGCAGTTAGAAAAGCTACGGCTAGCTTTTTCAGACAGAAATTTGCATCCTGTAGTACTAACTCAAAAACTTCTGGGACACTGTAAAGTCCATGGAGAATAAGAGCAACTCCTCCCAGCTGCCCACTGCTCTGAGGCTAGGACACACTGTCTCCACCGATATATCCACTATAATTGAGAATTTCAATAAGCATTACTCTACGGCTGGCCATGCTTTCCACCTGGCTACCCCTACCCCGGTCAACTGCCCGGCACCCTCCACAGCAACCCGCCAAAGCCCCCACAATTTCTTCTTCACCCAAATCCAGTCAGCTGATGTTCTGAAAGAGCTGCAAAATCTGGACCCCTACAAATCAGCCGGGCTAGACAATCTGGACCCTCTCTTTCTACAATTATCTGCCGAAATTGTTGCAACCCCTATTACTAGCCTGTTCAACCTCTCTTTTGTATCGTCTTGAGATCCCCAAAGATTGGAAAGCTGCCACGGTCATCCCCCTCTTCAAAGGGGGTGACACTGTAGACCCAAACTGCTACAGACTATCTATCCTACCCTGTCTTTCTAAGGTCTTCGAAAGCCAAGTCAACAAACAGATTACAGACCATTTCGAATCCCACCGTACATTCTCCGCTATGCAATCTGGTTTCAGAGCTGGTCATGGGGGCACCTCAGCCACGCTCAAGGTTCTAAATGACATCATAACCGCCATCGATAAGAGACATTACTGTGCAGCCGTATTCATCGACCTGGCCAAGGCTTTCGACTCTGTCAATCACCACATTCTTATTGGCAGACTCGACAGCCTTGGTTTCTGAAATGATTGCCTCGCCTGGTTTACCAACTACTTCTCAGACAGAGTTCAGTGTGTCACCCTTATTGGAATGTATAGGCCACCTTCCACCAAAAGTGTGTTTTTTGATCAGTTTAATAACATGCTTAGGGAATGTGATTTTGGGAAAGAGGTCATCTTAATGGGAGATTTTAAAATGATTTATGAAGACAAGTCTTGTCGGAAAACCCTCAAACAGGTCACTAATACCTTTGACCTTACACAGCTAGTTAAAGGGCCAACCAGGGTGACTTGTTGCTCTAAAACACAGATTGATTTGGTGCTCAGTAATAAACCAGAGAGAGTGACTAAATACTGGGCTATCTGATCATAATCTGACACTTATAGCCAGAAAGCTGTCTAAGAGCAGGTTTAACCTCTCTACTGTTAGAAAGCCGGATCAACTAAGAATACCTAAGAGTGAATTAAACTATTTTGAAAACGCAATTATGTTCAGCCTGTACATTAATGATCTGCCTTCTGTCTGTACTGGGTCTGAAGTTCAAATGTATAGAGATGATACAGTGATATATGTGCATGTAAAGAGCAAACAACAAGCTGCACAAGAACTCACTACTGTAATGGTCCAGGTTACAAAGTGGCTCAGTGACTCGTGTTTGCATCTCAATGTGAAAAAAACTGTTTGCATGTCCTTTACAAAGAGGTCAGGGGAGAAGCTCCAGGTGGTATCTGATTTTAAGTACCTTGGCATCATACTTGATTCCAACCTCTCTTTTAAAAAGCATGTGAAAAAGGTTATTCAGATAACCAAATTCAACCTAGCTAATATCCGATTTATACTAAATTGTTTGACTACAGAGGTAGCAAAACTGTACTTAAAATCTATGATACTCCCCCACTTAACATACTGCTTGACTAGTTGGGCCCAAGCTTGCTGTACAACATTAAAGCCTATTCAGCCTGTCTGCAAACAGGCTCTCAAAGTGCTTGATAGGAAGCCCAATAGCCATCATCACTGTTACATCCTCAGAAAGCATGAGCTCCTGAGTTGGGAAAATCTTGTGCAGTACACTGACGCATGTCTTGTATTCAAGATCCTAAATGGCCTGGCTCCTCCCCCTCCACTCAGTATTTTTGTTAAACAGAAAACCCAAACAAATGACAGCAGATCCACAAGGTCTGCCATGAGAGGTGACTGTATAGTTCCCTTAAGGAAAAGCACCTTTAGTAAATCCGCTTTCTCTGTGAGAGCTTCCCATGTCTGGAATACACTGCCATCAGACACACATAACTGCACCACCTATCACACTTTCACAAAATGTATGAATACATGGCTAAAAGTCAATCAGATTTGTGATCATGGTCCCTAGCTGTGTGTTGCCGCATCCATGTTGTCTGTTGTCTGTAGCTTGTGAAGTGTGGAAACACTTTGTTGCTTTTATGAATATTGTAATTGTTTTTAATAACCTGCCCAGGGACTGCGGTTGAAAATTAGCCGGCTGGCTAAAACTGGCACTTTTACTGAAACGTTGATTAATGTGCCCTGTAAAAATAAAATAAACTCAAACTCAAACTCAAATCGGAGCGCCTGTTGTCCAGACCTCTGGCAGTCTCTATGGGGGTGCCACAGGGTTCAATCCTCGGGCCGACTCTCTTCTCTGTATACATCAATGATGTTGCTCTTGCTGCTGGTGATTCTCTGATACACCTCTACGCAGACGACATCATTCTGTATACTTCTGGCCCCTCTTTGGACACTGTGTTAACAACCCTCCAGATGAGCTTCAATGCCATACAACTCTCCTTCCGTGGCCTCCAACTGCTCTTAAATGCAAGTAAAACTAAATGCATGCTCTTCAACCGATCGCTGCCCGCACCTGCTCGCCTGTCCAGCATCACTACTCTGGACGGCTCTGACTTAGAATACGTGGACAACTACAAATACCTAGGTGTCTGGTTAGACTGTAAACTCTCCTTCCAAACTCACATTAAGCATCTCCAATCCAAAATTAAATCTAGAATCGGCTTCCTATATCGCAACAAAGCATCCTTCACTCATGCTGCCAAACATACCCTCGTAAAACTGACATCCTACCGATCCTCGACTTCGGTGATGTCATCTATAAAATAGCCTCCAACACTCTACTCAACAAACTGGATGCAGTCTATCACAGTGCCATCCGTTTTGTCACCAAAGCCCCATACACTACCCACCATTGCGACCTTGGTTGGCCCTCGCTTCATACTCGCCAAACCCACTGGCTACAGGTTATCTACAAGTCTCTGCAAGGTAAAGCCCCGCCTTATCTCAGCTCACCATAGCTGCACCCACTCATAGCACGCGCTCCAGGAGGTATATCTCACTGGTCACCCCCAAAGCCAGTTCCTCCTTTGGTTGTCTTTCCTTCCAGTTCTCTGCTGCCCATGACTGGAATGAATTGCAAAAATCCCTGAAGCTGGAGACTCACATCTCCTTCACTAGCTTTAAGCACCAGCTGTCAGAGCAGCTCACAGATCACTGCACCTGTACATAGCTCATCTGTAAACAGCCCATCTATCTACCTACCTCCTCCCCATACTGGTATTTATTTATTTGGCTCCTTTGCACCCCAGTATCTCTACTTGCACATTCATCTTCTGCACATCTACCATCTACAGTGTTTAATTGCTATAATGTAATTACTTCACCACCATGGCCTATTTATTTCCTTAACTTACCTCATTTGCACTCACTGTATATAGACTTTTTGTTTTCTTTTGTTCTACTGTATTATTGACTGTATGTTTTGTTTATTCCATATGTAACTCTGTGTTGTTGTATGTGTCGAATTGCTAAGCTTTATCTTGGCCAGAATCACAGTTGTAAATGAGAACTTGTTCTCAACTAGCCTACCTGGTTAAATAAAGGTGAAATAAAATAAATAAATAAATAAAATATTTGTTTTCGCAAACATCCTTTCTGAATTTAAAAGTAATCCTCGAAGTAATCATCTAGTTTTTCAAAAGTATCTGTAATCTGATTACAATATTGTTTTGCTGGTAAAGTAATAGATTACAGTTACAATGTTTTTTTGTAATCTCTTCCATGTAATCTGTTACTCCCCAACCCTGCACACACATTCACACACACGTGACAGTAAAGACACTAATTGACACCCATACAGATAGGTAGAGAGGAACTCACCCATATCTACTTCAATAACCTCCCCATCCCGAGGTTCGATGATCTTTGGCATAACCGGGGAACTTCCTGTACAATACAATAATATCACTGTATTCAAAACTCAAATATCACTGTAGTCAAAACTCAAATATTACTGTAGTTAAAACTCAAATATCACTGTAGCTGAAACAGAAATATCACTGTAGCTGAAACAGAAATATCACTGTACCTAATACCAAATATCACTGTAGCTGAAACAGAAATATCACTGTAGCTGAAACATAAATATCACTGCACCTAATACCAAATATCACTGTAGCTGAAACAGAAATATCACTGTAGCTGAAACATAAATATCACTGTACCTAATACCAAATATCACTGTAGCTGAAACAGAAATATCACTGTAGCTGAAACATAAATATCACTGCACCTAATACCAAATATCACTGTAGCTGAAACAGAAATATCACTGTAGCTGAAACAGAAATATCACTGTACCTAATACCAAATATCACTGTAGCTGAAACAGAAATATCACTGTACCTAATACCAAATATCACTGTAGCTGAAACAGAAATATCACTGTAGCTGAAACAGAAATATCACTGTACCTAATACCAAATATCACTGTAGCTGAAACAGAAATATCACTGTACCTAATACCAAATATCACTGTAGCTGAAACAGAAATATCACTGTAGCTGAAACAGAAATATCACTGTACCTAATACCAAATATCACTGTAGCTGAAACAGAAATATCACTGTAGCTGAAACATAAATATCACTGCACCTAATACCAAATATCACTGTAGCTGAAACAGAAATATCACTGTAGCTGAAACATAAATATCACTGCACCTAATACCAAATATCACTGTAGCTGAAACAGAAATATCACTGTAGCTGAAACAGAAATATCACTGTAGCTGAAACATAAATATCACTGCACCTAATACCAAATATCACTGTAGCTGAAACAGAAATATCACTGTAGCTGAAACATAAATATCACTGCACCTAATACCAAATATCACTGTAGCTGAAACAGAAATATCACTGTAGCTGAAACATAAATATCACTGCACCTAATACCAAATATCACTGTAGCTGAAACAGAAATATCACTGTAGCTGAAACATAAATATCACTGCACCTAATACCAAATATCACTGTAGCTAAAACAGAAATATGAATGTAGCTGAAACACAAACATGAAGGTAGTTAAAAGGAAACTATTTCTATAAATAGTTTTGAACAGAATAAAGCATCAACATGGACATAAGTTACAGATCCTTGCATTGTCTTTAGCCTTCCCCTGTAACCCAGGTTCAGATCCACCAAACATGAAATACATCTTAATTGACAAATACATTTCAAGGTATCTTTGCAAAAGGTCAGAAGCTCCAAAACCATACAGCAGGATTGGGGTCAATTCTATTTCAATTCCAGTCGATTCAGGAAGTACACTGAAATTCTAATTCTCTTCAATTCTTTTCAATTAATAAACATTTCAAATTTGAATTGGATTTACTTTCTGAATTTGACTGAAATGTAAAAATGTATCCCAACCCTGATATCCAGTAATGTCCAGTAACTTCTTACCTTCTTCAACTGTCCGCCCCGTGGTTCTGGACAGGGTAAACACCTGTCCATCATGGAGGTTTGAGTTGTATGTGTAGTATGAAGTGCAGGTATAGTAACCATTGTCAATTTCAGAAGCACTCGTCAGGTATCCATCGCCAAAGTCAGAGGGTAACTCTGTGTCACAGTTCTACAATGCATTAATCAAGACACAGGTAATACACAGGTAATACACAGGGAATACACAGACAATAACAGGTATGACACAGATAATACACAGGCAATAACAGGTAATAACAGATAATAACAGGTAATAACAGGTAAGACACATATAATACACATATAATACACAGGTAATAAACAGGTAATAACAGGTAATACCAGGCAATAACAGGCAATAACGCGTAATAACAGGTAATAACAGGCAATAACAGGTAATAACAGGTAATAAACAGGCAATAACTGGTAATAACAGGTAATAAACAGGTAATAACAGGTAATAACAGGTAATATCAGGTAATAAACAGGCAATAACAGGCAATAACAGGCAATAAACAGGCAATATCAGGTAAGACACATAATACACAGGCAATAACAGGTAATAACAGGTAATACACAGATAATAAACAGGCAATAACAGGTAATAACAGGTAATATCAGGTAAGACACATATAATACACAGGCAATAACAGGTAATAAACAGGCAATAACTGGCAATAGCAGGTAATAACAGGTAATATCAGGTAAGACACATATAATACACAGGTAATAAACAGGTAATATCAGGTAAGACACATAATACACAGGCAATAACAGGTAATAACAGGTAATACACAGATAATAAACAGGCAATAACAGGTAATAACAGGTAATATCAGGTAAGACACATATAATACACAGGTAATAAACAGGTAATATCAGGTAAGACACATATAATACACAGGTAATAAACAGGCAATAACAGGTAAGACACAGATAATATACAGGCAATAACAGGCAATAACAGGTAATAACAGGCAATAACAGGCAATAACAGGTAATAACAGGTAATAAACAGGCAATAACTGGTAATAACAGGTAATAAACAGGCAATAACAGGCAATAACAGGTAATAAACAGGCAATAACTGGCAATAGCAGGTAATAAACAGGCAATATCAGGTAAGACACATAATACACAGGCAATAACAGGTAATAACAGGTAATATCAGGTAAGACACATATAATACACAGGTAATAAACAGGCAATAACAGGTAAGACACAGATAATATACAGGCAATAACAAGCAATAACAGGTAATAACAGGTAATATCAGGTAAGACACATATAATACACAGGTAATAAACAGGCAATAACAGGTAAGACACAGATAATATACAGGCAATAACAGGTAATAACAGGTAATACACAGATAATAAACAGGCAATAACAGGCAATAACAAGTAATAACAGGCAATAACAGGTAATAACAGGCAATAACAGGTAATAACAGGCAATAACAGGTAATAAACAGGCAATAACAGGTAATAAACAGGCAATAGCAGGTAATAAACAGACACTAACAGGTAATAACAGACAATAACAGGTAATAACAGGCAATAACAGGTAATAACAGGTAATAAACAGGCAATAACAGGTAATAACAGGCAATAACAGGTAATAACAGGTAATAAACAGGCAATAACAGGTAATAAACAGGCAATAACAGGTAAGACACAGATAATATACAGGCAATAAGAGGCAATAACAGGTAATAACAGGCAATAACAGGTAATAACAGGCAATAAACAGGCAATATCAGGTCATAAACAGACAATAACAGGTAAGACACAGATAATATACAGGCAATAACAGGTAATAACAGGTAATAACAGGTAAGACACAGATAATATACAGGCAATAAGAGGCAATAACAGGTAATACAGGCAATAACAGGTAATAACAGGCAATAACAGGTAATAACAGGCAATAACAGGTAATAAACAGGCAATAACAGGTAATAAACAGGCAATAGCAGGTAATAAACAGACACTAACAGGTAATAACAGACAATAACAGGTAATAACAGGCAATAACAGGTAATAACAGGTAATAAACAGGCAATAACAGGTAATAAACAGGCAATACCAGGTAAGACACATAATACACAGGGAGTTTTTCCTAGCCACCATGCTTCTACATTTGCATTGCTTGCTGCTTGGGGTTTTAGACTTGGTTTCTGTATAAGCACTTTGTCACATCTGCTGATGTAAAAAGGACTTTATAAATAAATGTGATTAATAAACAGGTAATCAATCACCTGGTAATCACCTGGTAATCAACTGGTAATAAACAGGTAATACAATGCCAGTGTCTATTGATGCTAATCACAAAACAGAGAGTTGTGAGAGTTTTGCTGCACCATCCATGACTGGTGAACTAAAACGTTGATGCTGGTCTCTGTGCTAGCTAGGACACCCACTCAGGCATGGGGAAAAACATGATATAACAGGGAAATACCCTGTGGCTTTTGGTCTCGTGGAAAAAAAATCTACAGACTATTCAATAGCACCTTGCCAACGGCTAGAGGGAAAACTCACCTCTTCAAGCACATGTAATGACGCATGTCTTTAGTTTTAGCCAAAGGCAAGTAAGAAGAACTAGAACTAGTGGAAACTCAACATCAGTGGATATTTACAACTACTTTGTCATCTGCTGGGGGGAGGGGGGGGGGGGGGGGGGGGGGGAGGAGGAGGGGGGGTAAAGAAAAGAAGAGGTCATACCTTGTACCACGTATAATTATGTTTTGTGAAGTTTTGTGGGACGCTGACTGACGTGCAGGTTAACTTTTCACAGGACTGTCTCAGATAGCACGTGACTGGATACACAGTCATATCTGTGTAACACTGGCCAGAGAACACTGTGATGTTAAACCACGCTGTACTCAGGGGCTGGCCACTGGCGTTGCTGAAACAGTCCAGAGAGAGAGATATGACCATTAATCAACCAATCAATCAATCAATCACATCATCAACCATTCAGTCAGTCAATGAATCAACGCATGAACAGAATGGCGCATAAAATACATCAGAGGGAAGGAGAAAACAATTAAAGAACAAAAGTATGATTGATAAAACGGACAATAAAAGGCCAACTAGATTTGTAAGAGACAGACACTTACAGTAGTGAGCAGGAGTAGGACCCCTGATGGTTGGGAGAGACCCTCAGGATGACGAGAGTGTCGTCAGACATCCACACCGCAGGCTCCTGAAGCTCCCCAGGCCCAGAGTGGTTGCTCCATGCCAGGGTCAGGTTCCCCTCCATGTGCCCTGCCATGGTGGGCAGTGGGCACTGTAGCACTGCCATCTCTCCCTCCCGGACACCAACAGGCTCATGTGAAGGAGAGTCACATAACGCACAGCCTCCTCTGAACAGCTCTGTGGGAAGAACATCCAAGATAGACCGTCTCAGTGGAGGACGGAGGGCACCTTATTCCCTATATAGTGCACTACTTTTGACCAGGGTCCATGGCACCCTATTCCCTATATATAGTTCACTAGACCAGGGTCCATGGCACCCTATTCCCTATATATATAGTGCACTACTTTAGATCGGGGCTCCCCGTTGGGCTATGGTCAAGAGTAGTGCACTATGTAGGGTAGCCTAAATGTGCTGTACAAATATTTTATATGGTACAAATAAACATTTTACACCAACATTAAAATTGCTATGGGGGTGCTCAATAGTACAACAATTAGCGATGAAAGGTTTGTTGTATGAATGGTCTTTTTGGTTGGTTATCAGCAGTTTCTAGAGCAGGATACTCATCATGTGTTACTTATAATACATGTTGTGACCTGCTCATTCTAACAGACCTTTGGTTGCAGAGAGTACGAGGAACATAAACAGTGGGGTCATCTTCACCATGTTCTTAATTCACACACAGACAAACACACAGACAAACACACAGAGAGAGAAAGTCAATTGGTGAAAAGCCCCCAGAACCGCAAGTCTTAAAAAATATATTGAAAAAAATGACAGCAGAGAAACTTAAGCGAACATTTCATGAAAGTTAAATTATAAACAGGTACTAACAGATCAGCATAATGGTATTATGTTATAGAAAGCTGCACGACTATAGATAGAATAAGAATAACCTACAATACAATAACATTCAGTAAAGGAATTAATAACTTACTCAGCTGTGAGTGTGGAGGTAAATTCCAAGATTATATTGTGTATTTTCGCAGACCATTAAACAGAAACTGAGGTAATGCTTTCTGTTCTAGGCTACTTCCCTTTAAACTTTAGAATAGCAGTTTCGTTCTCGGTATGAACTGGAATGTCCATTTTCATATATTATATTTCACATGACTCCTCCTATAATCTATAGTGAAATGGACCGAGTGAATAAAGCTCGTGACTCCGTTGAGTGGCCTAGTTGCATGCTATCTATCCACTGATGAAGACTTAGCCTATTGACTGGAAGATGTCAAAGTGAAACTTTGTGATTCTAGTGCCATCGCAGGTGCTATATAAAGACTTGACAAGGCGTTACATAATACTTGTGGTTTCCCAGAAAATCCCGGCGTATCTAGGGCCACCTTCTTTCTGTGTGTGAGGAGAGCAGACCGCGACACTTTCATGATAATATTGAAAATATGCGCACTTCCCCACCAGTGGTGTTTCCACTAAACTGACTTGTTTAGGATAAAAAAAATCTGCATGTGATGACGTAGTGCACACAAAATGTTGTTTTTCCTTCAAATGTGCAGGTACCGAATAAAATCTAGAGTTCAATATGTTTGCATCGCATTTTCAACTCTACCAGCAGTTTCGCCAAAACTTGCATAAAATAGCAAATGTGCCTACTCCGTTCTTGGCACAAGGCTGTGCAGGCAGGTTAGTGAGTCTACATGAGACAGTTATGATTTTAAGACACAGAGTATTGTTATTTGTCAAACAGCAGTCGAGGATCGATCATCATGTTTTGTTAGACTTCAGTGCCGTTCTGGACATTAGCATCATAGTCTGCAGCTGAAAAGGTGTATTTGTTATGGCATAACATCCTACCGTGGATCGAGTCACCTTTAATAAGCGTAATAAAACAAATCCCCATAAAAATCCAGACTTTTTAAACTAGAGATACTGAATGAAAATTACCCCACCAGTGGTGTTTCCACCAACATGACTTGTGGATGAAAATCTGTGCGTTTTCATGTATCTAATAAAAAACCTAAAGTTCAATGTGTTTCCATCCCATTTTCAACTCAACATATAGTTTTGTCACAAACACTGGAGTTAAATAGCATTCAGTATGCGCATACTCGGGTCTTGGCCCGTGCGCTCTAGCCAACAGCTCGGGCTGGCTAGGCAGGTAGGCTACATGATGACATTGTTGTGGATGAACGCAAGAATATTTGTATTTGTCAAACGGAAGCCAAACTGAATCAGACCCTGTGAAATGAATCGTAATTGATTTCATCTGTAGCCTAATTAACTGCGTGCTTTCTATACTACGTCATAATGGGAGGACAACACAAGTCATAGTTGACACCATTTACTTTAATGCGATGGTTATTATATCAATATTGGCTCATAAAAGTGTTTCCATAACGTTTCTCGCATAATTAATTTTACTGACAAGAAAAGATCCCACCATGTCTAGCATTTGTTTTTGTGGACATTTGGAAAGTTTACAAAAAAAAGTTTCCATCAGGTCTGTAATTTTTTTAGTGTAGTCTACTTAATTCTCATAAAAAGTTTGGATGGAAACCTGGTTAGTGATAGTAAACTAATACAATATATTACCAAAAGTATGTGGACACCTGCTCATTCCATAATCATGGGCATCAATATGGAGTTGGTTCCCCCTTTGCTGCTATAACTGCCTCCACTCTAATGGGAAGGCTTTCCACTAGATGTTGGAACACTGCTGCGGGGACTTGCTTCCATTCAGCCACAATAGCATTACTGAGGACGGGCACTGGTTTTGGGTGATTAGGACTGGCTCACAGTCGGCATTCCAACTAATCTCAAAAGTGGTCAATGGGGTTAAGGTCAGGGCTCTGTGCAGGCCAGTCAAGTTCTTCCACACCGATCCCGAAAAAACTATGTATGGACCTCGCTTTGTGCATGGGGGCATTGTCATGCTGAAACAGGAAAGGGCCTTCCCCAAACTGTTGCCACAAAGATGGAAGCACATCCATTATTCCTCTCCCACTAAACTTTACAGCCAAACACAGATTTGTCCGTCGGACTGCCAGATTCATCAGTCCAGAGAACGTGTTTCCATTGCTCCAGTCCAATGGCGGCGAACTTTACACCACTCCAGCCGACACTTGGCATTGCGCATGGTGATCTTAGGCTTGTGTGCGGCCGCTTGACCATGGAAACTCATTTCATGAAGCTCCCAACGAACAGTTATTGTGCTGATGTTGCTTCCAGATGCAGTTTGGAACTCAGTAGTGAGTGTTGTAACCGAGGACAGACGATCTTTACGTGCTTCAGCGCTCGGCGGTCCCGTTCTGTGAGCTTGTGTGGCCTACCACTTCCCGGCTTAGCTGTTGTTGCTCCTAGACGTTTCCACTTCACAATAACAACAACAGTTGACCAGGGCAGCTCTAGCAGGATAGAAATTTGACAAACTGACTTGTTGGAAAGGTGGCATCCTATGACGGTGCCACGTTGAAAGTCACTGAGCACTTCAGTAAGGCCATTCTACTGCCAATGTTTGTCTATGGAGATTGCATGGCGGTGTGCTCGATTTTATACATCTGTCAGCAACGGGTGTGGCTGAAATAGCCAAATTGTAAGGGGCGTCCACATACTTTTGTATATATAGTGTACATCAATGGTGCTACCTGAAATCCATTGTCTGTGACAGTAGGCTATAGCAGTCTGTGACAGTAGGCTATAGCAGTCTGTGACAGTAGGCTATAGCAGTCTGTGACAGTAGGCTATAGCAGTCTGTGACAGTAGGCTATAGCAGTCTGTGACAGTAGGCTATAGCAGTCTGTGACAGTAGGCTATAGCAGTCTGTGACAGTAGGCTATAGCAGTCTGTGACAGTAGACTATAGCAGTCTGTGACAGTAGGCTATAGCAGTCTGTGACAGTAGGCTATAGCAGTCTGTGACAGTAGGCTATAGCAGTCTGTGACAGTAGGCTATAGCAGTCTGTGACAGTAGGCTATAGCAGTCTGTGACAGTAGGCTATAGCAGTCTGTGACAGTAGGCTATAGCAGTCTGTGACAGTAGGCTATAGCAGTCTGTGACAGTAGACTATAGCAGTCTGTGACAGTAGGCTATAGCAGTCTGTGACAGTAGGCTATAGCAGTCTGTGACAGTAGGCTATAGCAGTCTGTGACAGTAGACTATAGCAGTCTGTGACAGTAGGCTATAGCAGTCTGTGACAGTAGGCTATAGCAGTCTGTGACAGTAGGCTATAGCAGTCTGTGACAGTAGGCTATAGCAGTCTGTGACAGTAGGCTATAGCAGTCTGTGACAGTAGGCTATAGCAGTCTGTGACAGTAGGCTATAGCAGTCTGTGACAGTAGGCTATAGCAGTCTGTGACAGTAGGCTATAGCAGTCTGTGACAGTAGGCTATAGCAGTCTGTGACAGTAGGCTATAGCAGTCTGTGACAGTAGGCTATAGCAGTCTGTGACAGTAGGCTATAGCAGTCTGTGACAGTAGGCTATAGCAGTCTGTGACAGTAGGCTATAGCAGTCTGTGACAGTAGACTATAGCAGTCTGTGACAGTAGGCTATAGCAGTCTGTGACAGTAGGCTATAGCAGTCTGTGACAGTAGGCTATAGCAGTCTGTGACAGTAGACTATAGCAGTCTGTGACAGTAGGCTATAGCAGTCTGTGACAGTAGGCTATAGCAGTCTGTGACAGTAGGCTATAGCAGTCTGTGACAGTAGGCTATAGCAGTCTGTGACAGTAGGCTATAGCAGTCTGTGACAGTAGGCTATAGCAGTCTGTGACAGTAGGATATAGCAGTCTGTGACAGTAGGCTATAGCAGTCTGTGACAGTAGGCTATAGCAGTCTGTGACAGTAGGCTATAGCAGTCTGTGACAGTAGGCTATAGCAGTCTGTGACAGTAGGCTATAGCAGTCTGTGACAGTAGGCTATAGCAGTCTGTGACAGTAGGCTATAGCAGTCTGTGACAGTAGGCTATAGCAGTCTGTGACAGTAGGCTATAGCAGTCTGTGACAGTAGGCTATAGCAGTCTGTGACAGTAGGCTATAGCAGTCTGTGACAGTAGGCTATAGCAGTCTGTGACAGTAGGCTATAGCAGTCTGTGACAGTAGGCTATAGCAGTCTGTGAACAGAATAATACTATTGTTATATTATCACCCCAGCGTTAAGCAGAGATAAACAGGCATAAATAATGACTCATCAAGTTATAGGGTGACATTCTCTGGACGCATTTATTGTTGCTCATTGGAACTTCATAATGATGATGATACCTTTTCGGGTCGTTGGACTCAATGGAGTTGGAACGTGGTCACCTCTCCGAAGCTGGACGGGTTCCGCCGGAGGTTGGGCGTGTTGCGCCGGAACCCAAACCGCCCGTTGTAGCCTATCAGCGGCTTGATGTCCGACATGAGACCACTGTGGTTGCTCACCTGCTCTCGGGAGTAACCTGTCCGGTGCAGAGACAAGATACCAGTGACTCTGAGCAATGATGATGATAATGTAAAACCTGTATAGATGATGAATCCCATGTAGACCTACTGATGTAAAACCTGTATAGATGATCAATCCCATGTAGACCTACTGATGTAAAACCTGTATAGATGATCAATCCCATGTAGGCCTACTGATGTAAAACCTGTATAGATTATGAATCCCATGTAGGCCTACTGATGTAAAACCTGTATAGATGATGAATCCCATGTAGGCCTACTGATGTAAAACTTGTGTTGATTATGAATCCCATGTAGGCCTACTGATGTAAAACCTGTATAGATGATCAATCCCATGTAGGCCTACTGATGTAAAACCTGTATAGATTATGAATCCCATGTAGGGCTACTGATGTAAAACCTGTGTATATGATGAATCCAATGTAGACCTACTGATGTAAAACCTGTATAGATGATGAATCCCATGTAGACCTACTGATGTAAAACCTGTATTGATTATGAATCCCATGTAGACCTACTGATGTAAAACCTGTATTGATTATGAATTCCATGTAGACCTACTGATGTAAAACCTGTATAGATGATCAATCCCATGTAAACCTACTGATGTAAAACCTGTATTGATTATGAATCCCATGTAGGCCTACTGATGTAAAACCTGTATAGATGATGAATCCCATGTAGGCCTACTGATGTAACACCTGTATAGATTATGAATCCCATGTAGGCCTACTGATGTAAAACCTGTATAGTTGATGAATCCCATGTAGGTCTACTGATGTAAAACCTGTATTGATTATGAATCCCATGTAGGCCTACTGATGTAAAACCTGTATTGATTATGAATCCCATGTAGGTCTACTGATGTAAAACCTGTATAGTTGATGAATCCCATGTAGGCCTACTGATGTAACACCTGTATAGATTATGAATCCCATGTAGGCCTACTGATGTAAAACCTGTATTGATTATGAATCCCATGTAGGCCTACTGATGTAACACCTGTATAGATTATGAATCCCATGTAGGCCTACTGATGTAAAAGCTGTATAGTTGATGAATCCCATGTAGGTCTACTGATGTAAAACCTGTATTGATTATGAATCCCATGTAGACCTACTGATGTAAAACCTGTATAGATGATGAATCCCATGTAGGCCTACTGATGTAAAACCTGTATATATGATGAATCCCATGTAGACCTACTGCTAAATAAAAGTAGCTTGATTTATTGAATAGAATAGAAGGGCATGTCAGCAGGGTATAGAATAGTTTCTTCAGAATAGAACTGTAGCCTATTCTTCAGTCTCCTCCAAACTGTTTGTCACTTCACATAGCCTATAGGCCTATCTCCCCCATCCTTAATTCGATAGGTCAAAGCAATGGCATGCTTTGATTATTTCCACCTGGTGGCCAGAAAAGCCACCACCTGTAAAAAAGTAGCTGTGGATAAGAGTCAGCTAAATGACCAAATTATACAATGTAAATGTAAACTTATTTCTCTGATTCTGTGGACCTAATTTGATGTCAAACAGGACATATTATGAATCCCGTTTAATGCAAATAAATAAATAAAAAATAGAATAGAACAGCCTATATAATAGAATAGAATATCATAGAATAGAATAGAACAGCCTATATAATAGAATAGAATATCCTGGAATAGAATAGAACAGCCTATATAATAGAATAGAATATCCTAGAATAGAATAGAACAGCCTATATAATATAATAGAATATCCTAGAATAGAATAGAACAGCCTATATAATATAATAGAATATCCTATAATATAATAGAACAGCCTATATAATAGAATAAAATATCCTGGAATAGAATAGAACAGCCTATATAATAGAATAGAATATCATAGAATATAATAGAACAGCCTATATAATAGAATAGAATATCCTAGAATATAATAGAACAGCCTATATAATAGAATATAATATCCTGGAATAGAATAGAACAGCCTATATAATAGAATAGAATATCCTAGAATATAATAGAACAGCCTATATAATAGAATAGAATATCCTAGAATATAATAGAACAGCCTACCTGCTCCGACAGTGTTCCTCAGGTCTAGGGACTTTTGGGCAGCGGCGCTCTTCAGTTCCTTGTTCTCGGTCTTCTGCGGGACCCTCCGCACCGACGGGGTGGTCTTCTGTGGGACTCTCTGCACCGACGGGGTGGTCTTCTGTGGGACCCTCTGCACCGATGGGGTGGTCGTGTAGCGCGCAGCGTGGGGGTCATTGCGTGCGTCGTACCCGGGGAGCACCGACCAGAGCCGGGGGCGCATGTGTTCATACCCGAGCGCAACCGAACTGACAGCGATGCAGTCGAGCACGAACTTCTGCTCGCGCTTCTCAGGCCCAGAGTGATTCATTTTAGGCAATGCAACTCTGAAATGACAAAATATATAAAATCAGTCCACATTCAATATATACAAATTAGGCACAAAGCCTTTTAAAATAGACTTGGCTACTAAAATTGAATCATTTAAAAAAGCGGGTCAAATTCGGGCCTAACTGTGCAGTTTTTTTTATTTCACCTTTATATAACCAGGTAGGCTAGTTGAGAACAAGTTCTCATTTACAACTGTGACCTGGCCAAGATAAAGCCTAGCAATTCGACACATAAAACAACACAGAGTTACACATTACACAGCAGTGTGTGTTATTATACTTATGACCCCAATTCCAAAAATGTACGGAGAGACATGAATAGCCAAAAACACTCACATGAACAATCACAGCAAAAGCACGTAAAATCAACCCTCACTCCCCGGTCAGTTGTGCACCTGCCAATGTGCTCGTTTACACTTTACTTCAAAAGCCTGCTGAATGACGCACATTTAAGTCTTTATTACGTTTCAGCAGATATAGCTGGGAAAATTGCTTCACAAGAGGGATGCTAATGCACAATTGCTCATCTACCATTTTTGGTTAAATCGGTCTCAGAAATACAGGGACAATTTTCATGACATGAGCTATCTGGATTCAACTCGGAAGGGATCCTTAAAGTCATTATACAGGCCTATTTGCTTTTAGAAGACATGCTAAAGTTAAAATAAACGGAGTTTATAAACTTTGGCCCCAGCGCCTGTCGCTGCGGGGGGTGCAAGTGGCTATTGTGACGTCGCTCGTAGCAACAAGGTCAGCGTTGGAGTTGCGCTCCCGGGTGCATTTCCCATCGAGATTTATCACCCGAGGAGACGCACTGTAATGGGCTATCTGCAGGGGAGAATCTGGAAGGCGGGGGAGAATCTGGAAATCGGTGAATTGAGCCGAATCTGGAAGTCGGTGGATTGAGCTGAAACAACTCTGGGTTTCTTTTATTATTTTTTTAAAGAGATTTTGCTCTAATTGTCATGATGACCGACTTGCTGTCCGTGGTGTCGGAGGCGGAGAGGAAGTCCTTTCCAACCCTCTCTCAGCTCTCAGAAAACGGTCAGGACAGGACACACTTTCTAGTCTATTATATTGTACAGTTGAAAAGATCTAGCCCACCTTGCCGCATCGTAAAAACACATAGGCTATACCATTTGTTTGCAAACTTTGCACAATTTAGAATCAAGGTGTGCATGTCATTTTTTTAAAGCATTTAGCTATACGAGCAATTTTTATTTTCTGAAAATTGTTCTGAAAATGTTCTCCTTTATTTCAGACGTTGACAGCATTTGGTCGAACGTGTCATCTTTCGTGGAGCGACAGATGACCTTGCAAAAGGTAAGAGCACTTCAGAAAGTCGATATTGCCATAGTCAGTTGTCAGTCAGTTCAGCTGAACCGAGGGTATAGCAAAGGAGGAGGTTTTTAGGAGGTTGAAGTTCATTTATTCCATTTCTACACCATTTTAAAACTCTAAAATGCTATTTGATGAAGAGCAAAATCAAACAAAATGGCATCAGGCATTAATCATCACCGCGTGTAGGCTACAATCAGTAGTGGAAAAGTACCCAATTGTCATACTTGAGTAAAAGTAAAGATACCTTAATAGAAAATGACTCAAGTAATAGTGAAAGTCACCCAGTAAAAGTCTAAAAGTATTTGCTTTTAAATATACTTAAGTATCAAAGTAAATGTAATGGCAAAAATAAACTTAAGTTTCAAAAGTAAAAGCATAAATCATTATCCATTCCTTATATTAAGCAAACCAGATGCCACCATTATCTTGTTGTTGTTTTTTTTCACGGCCAGACGGGCGAACTCCAAAACTCAGATTTAATTTACAAACGAAGCATTTGTGTTTAGTGAGTCCGTGTGAATTGTACAATTTTTCTGTCCAGGTGAGCATTCGAAATGTAACGAGTACTTTTGGGTGTCGGGAGGGAAAATGTATGGAGTAAAAAGTACATTATTTTCTTTGAGAATGCAGTGGACTAAAAGTAAAAGTTGTCAAAAAATATAAATAGAAAAGTAAAGTACAGCTACCCCAAAAAACGACTTAAGTTGTATTTTAAAGTATTTTTACTTCAGTACTTTACACCCCTGGTTACAATGTCAACCACTACTCAACCTCGTCATAAATTGACTCATTTACTTGTGGAACAGTACATACAGTGAACATGAAATAGATGCATAATACAGGCTATCAAGTCACAACAAGGCCCGACATCAAATGCTGGCGTCAGTGTGAAACGATCTGGCCTTAATGGCCATGTACTCTTATAATCTCCATCTGGCACAGCCAGAAGAGGACTTGCCACCCTTCAGAGCCTGGTTCCTCTCTACCCAGTACAGCCAGAAGAGGACTGGCCACCCCTTAGAGCCTGGTTCCTCTCTACCCAGTACAGCCAGAAGAGGACTTGCCACCCCTTAGAGCCTGGTTCCTCTCTACCCAGTACAGCCAGAAGAGGACTTGCCACCCCTCAGAGCCTGGTTCCTCTCTACCCAGTACAGCCAGAAGAGGACTGGCCACCCCTCAGAGCCTGGTTCCTCTCTACCCAGTACAGCCAGAAGAGGACTGGCCACCCCTCAGAGCCTGGTTCCTCTCTACCCAGTACAGCCAGAAGAGGACTGGCCACCCTTCAGAGCCTGGTTCTTCTCTAGGTTTCTTCCTATGTTCCTGCCTTTCCAGAGAGTTTTTCCTAGCCACCGTGCTTCTACATCTGCATTGCTTGCTGTTTGGGCTTTTAGGCTGGGTTTCTGTATGAGCACTTTGTGACATCTGCTGATGTAAAAAGGACTTTTGATTGTTCGAGTAACCAGAGCATAAAACAGCTGACTGCAAATGCAAATTCTGCCAGATAAATCCTACACATGCATTGAAATAAAAGGCAGAGCCTACAATCGACAAGGACGCATGAAGACAAACAAACTCGACTAAAGAATGACGAATATCAGGAAATACAAAAGGAAAATCTACTTTTGAAAAAGTGATAAAACCACGCCCGTGATTCAGCACCTCTGATTGGACAGCGCCTCGGTACAGGAATAGGGTGGAGCTCCGTGACGTGGTGCTGAATGGATAGTGCCTCTGTCGAGTAGTCAGCTACAGGGCATTCGGAAAGCATTTAGACACCTTCCCCTTTTCCCACATTTTGTTATGTTACAGCCTTTATCTAAAATTGATTTTTTTCTAAAATAAATGTTGATTTTTTTTCTCACAAATTAATACAAATAAAAAACAGAAATACCTTACTTACATAAGCATTCAGAACCTTTGCTATGAGACTCA
This sequence comes from Oncorhynchus clarkii lewisi, assembly GCF_045791955.1. Lineage (NCBI taxonomy): Eukaryota > Metazoa > Chordata > Actinopteri > Salmoniformes > Salmonidae > Oncorhynchus > Oncorhynchus clarkii. Next base: position 53,974 of record NW_027258514.1, read on the forward strand.
AAATTGAGCTCAGGTGTATCTTGTTTCGATTGATCCTCCTTGAAATGTTTCTACAACTTGATTGGAGTCCACCTGTGGTAAATTTCATTGATTAGACATGATTTGAAAGGCACACACCTGTCTATATAAGGTCCCACAGTTGACAGTGCATGTCAGAGCAAAAACCAAACCATGAGGTTGAAGGAATTGTCCATAGAGCTCCGAGACCGGATTGTGTTGATGCACAGATCTGGGGAAGTGTACCAAAACATTTTTGCAGCATTGAAGGTCCCCAAGATCACTGGTTGCCTGGCCAAACTGAGCAATCGGGGGAGAAGGGCCTTGGTCAGGGAGGTGACCAAGAACCCGATGGTCACTCTGATAGAGCTCCAGAGTTCCTCTGTGGAGATGGGAGAAACTTCCAGAAGGACAACCATCTCTGCAGCACTCCACCAATCTGGCCTTTATGGTAGAGTGGCCAGATGGAAGCCACTCCTCAGTAAAAGGCACATGACAGCTCGCTTGGAGTTTGCCAAAAGACATCTAAAGGAATACTCAGACCATGAGAAACTCTTTGGCCTGAATGCCAAGCATCACGTCTGGAGGATGCCTGGCACCATCCCTGCAGTGAAGCATGGTGGTGGCAGCATCATGCTGTGGGTATGTTTTTCAGCGACAGGGACTGTGAGACTAGTCAGGATCGAAGGAAAGATAAAAAGAGCAAGTACAGAAAGAACCTTGATGAAAACCTGCTCCAGAGCGCTCAGGACCTCAGACAGGGGCGAATATTCACCTTCCAACAGGACAACGACCCTCAGCACACAGTCAAGAGAATGCATGAGTGGCTTCGGGACAAGTGTCTGGATGTCCTTGAGAGGCCCAGCCAGAGCCTGGACTTGAACCCGATCTAAAAATCTCTGGATAGACCTGAAAATAGCAATGCTCCCCATCCAACCTGACAGCGCTTGAGAGGATCTGCAGAGAAGAATGGGAGAAACTCCCCAAATACAGGTGTGCCAAGCTTGTAGTGTCATACCCAGCAAGGCTCGAGGCTGTAATAGCTGCCAAAGGTGCTTCAAACAAAGTAAAGTACTTAGTAAAGGGTCTGATTATTTATGTAAATTTAGTATTTCAGTTTTATTTTTTAAACCTGTTTTTGCTTTGTCATTATGGGGTATTTTGTGTACATTTTAGAATAAGGCTGTAACGAAACATAATGTGGAATAAGTCAAGGGGTCTGAATACCTTCTGAATGCACTGTATATAACTAAAGTCAAGAGGTCTGAATACCTTCTGAATGCACTGTATATAACTAAAGTCAAGGGGTCTGAATACCTTCTGAATGCACTGTATATAACTAAAGTCAAGGGGTCTGAATACCTTCTGAATGCACTGTATATAACTAAAGTCAAGGGGTCTGAATACCTTCTGAATGCACTGTATATAAGTAAAGTCAAGGGGTCTGAATACCTTCTGAATGCACTGTATATAACTAAAGTCAAGAGGTCTGAATACCTTCTGAATGCACTGTATATAACTAAAGTCAAGGGGTCTGAATACCTTCTGAATGCACTGTATATAACTAAAGTCAAGGGGTCTGAATACCTTCTGAATGCACTGTATATAACTATTTAGTTTGTGACCAGTTAGAAATGTTTTGGGCACAGTTAGGTATCCTACAATGCGTATATGAAAATCATAACTGGTACGCAGATAGAAATGGTAGGATGAATTGTAAGTTGGCACTCCACATGAAAAAGGTTGCAGACTCCCCTGCTATTGGCTGTATGAAGCCACCCTTGTCGAACGGCTCGTAAGCCTACAGTGTACCTCATGGTGTCATTGTCTCGCGTGCTTCAGTCAGAGATGATCCTCATGTGCGCCAGTTCATTTGTGCGTTTCCTTTCATCTCCATGGAAGGGAAACATTCTGCGAATATTGAAGCATTGTATCAACAAACGATGTGGCTCAGAGAATATTGATTGCAACACTTCCCTGGTGTTACGTTACCTTCGCAGGTGGATTATCTGTGTGATTATTATCTATTATTATATTCCACACTATAGCTAAATAACTTAGTCATGTTTAATTACGTTTTGCCAGCAAGATAGATCTGTAAAAATATCTAATTTTAACTGCGGAAGATTTACAAGCAAGACCGATAGAGTGAAAGATGGAAATGCATGGTTGTTTATTCCAGAGGCAGGTAGGCTACAGGTAGGGATCAGGTAGACTACAGGTAGGGATCAGGTAGGCTACAGGTAGGGATCAGGCATCCGGCTCTTTGTCCTCTGTACCTGTGTCGCCTCCTCTTGCAAATAACGGGGATGATGGCACTGTCGGGTGTTTGGAGAATGTCTTGTGCTTCTTGCTTGTTGAAGAAAAAACTGTAAGATACGGTTTCAGAAACATTATGTACAAAATAAGTTACAAATAACGCAAAAACCCCCCACATAATAGCACAATTAGTCGGGCGCCCGTAAAACTGCTGCCATTTCTTCCGGCGCCATTTTGTATTCTAGCCTATGGGGCAAATGAATACAAATATCAATTAGGCCAACAGTTATCACAGCCTATATTTTAAGAGCAATAAAATAGTTTTTTTTATTTCGAATGGTCACCAAAAACAAGGGCTCCCTCACTTCTCAATTCAATCAATCCCTGGCTATCAGATTACAACAAGGTTTATACAAGGTAGAGTTCAAAATGCCGACATCAAACAAAACAATCGGCGCACTGACTAAACAGCTGACTGGCAAACTGGCACCGTCTCTGTTCTCCGCTTTCTACAAGTGAGAGAAAAGGGCGCAGGCTGCTGTTCTCTACTTTCTACAAGTGAGAGAAAAGGGCGCAGGCAGCTGCTCTCTGCTTTCTACAAGTGAGAGAAAAGGGCGCAGGCTGCTGTTCTCTGCTTTCTACAAGTGAGAGAAAGGGGCGCAGGCTGCTGTTCTCTGCTTTCTACAAGTGAGAGAAAAGGGCGCAGGCTGCTGCTCTCTGCTTTCTACAAGTGAGAGAAAGGGGCGCAGGCTGCTGTTCTCTGCTTTCTACAAGTGAGAGAAAAGGGCGCAGGCTGCTGTTCTCTGGTTTCTACAAGTGAGAGAAAAGGGCGCAGGCTGCTGTTCTCTACTTTCTACAAGTGAGAGAAAAGGGCGCAGGCTGCTGTTCTCTACTTTCTACAAGTGAGAGAAAAGGGCGCAGGCTGCTGTTCTCTACTTTCTACAAGTGAGAGAAAAGGGCGCAGGCAGCTGCTCTCTGCTTTCTACAAGTGAGAGAAAAGGGCGCAGGCTGCTGTTCTCTACTTTCTACAAGTGAGAGAAAGGGGCGCAGGCTGCTGTTCTCTGAGCGATGCCAGTCAGCCAATAAAACCAGCTGTTGTATTTTAATTGGGATTGGAATTAATTTAATTTAACTTTACTTTTTTGGTCTGTGTATGAATATAATTCTGAAATTGGACTATTTTTCATGTAACAGATTTGAAACTGGCAACTATTTTATTGCCCAATTTTCAGTGAGATTAAGAAATATTTTAGCTTTGAGGACAGTCAGGAGACATTAGAGAATTAAATATGACATATCATAAATAGTAGAGGCATAAATAGTCATGATGTCTTTCAGCTATATTCATCATCAGGTCTAGGAGAACTGGTTGACGACTTGTTGTGTCTGTCTGTCTGTCTGTCTGTCTGTCTGTCTGTCTGTCTGTCTGTACAGGGGGTCTACATTGCAGGCCTGGGATCCTTCACCTTCTCTCAGCAGAAGCTGGACGTAGGCAACAAGTTTGTTTTGATCCAGCGACCCATCTTCCTGCTCTCTGAGAAGCTGTCCCAGTCACACGGCCTCAAGCAGGTCAAACCGCTGTCTGCAGGTGAGTGGCGATGGGCCAAGAACACACACACACACACGCGCGCGCGCGAGTACGCGTACGCACGCACACAGACAGACACACACATGAGACATCTTCTGTTAACGCTGGCGCGTTTATGTGAACGATCGCAGATATCAAGCCTGAGTTGTGTGTCTGTGCGCTATACAAAATTGTGCTGATAGCCCGCTGAGCTAAAGCCTGGGCAGTAGCTTGGGGAACTAGTACAATTCTTCAGGTGCCAGGAAAGATGATTAATCAACCCTCTTCCATTATGTTACACTGAAACCAGCAATGTGTCCCATAGAAACACTATGTTACACTGATACCAGCAATGTGTCCCATAGAAACACTATGTTACACTGATACCAGCAATGTGTCCCATAGAAACACTATGTTACACTGAAACCAGCAATGTGTCCCATAGAAACACTATGTTACACTGATACCAGCAATGTGTCCCATAGAAACACTATGTTACACTGATACCAGCAATGTGTCCCATAGACACACTATGTTACACTGAAACCAGCAATGTGTCCCATAGAAACACTATGTTACACTGATACCAGCAATGTGTCCCATAGAAACACTATGTTACACTGATACCAGCAATGTGTCCCATAGAAACACTATGTTACACTGATACCAGCAATGTGTCCCATAGAAACACTATGTTACACTGATACCAGCAATGTGTCCCATAGACACACTATGTTACACTGATGCCAGCAATGTGTCCCATAGAAACACTATGTTACACTGATACCAGCAATGTGTCCCATAGAAACACTATGTTACACTGATACCAGCAATGTGTCCCATAGACACACTATGTTACACTGATACCAGCAATGTGTCCCATAGAAACACTATGTTACACTGATACCAGAAATGTGTCCCATAGAAACACTATGTTACACTGATACCAGCAATGTGTCCCATAGACACAGTATGTTACACTGATACCAGCAATGTGTCCCATAGAAACACTATGATGAAAGAGAATGAATGAGAAAACCCAGTGCACAGCTTTTAGCAGGAGCAAAAAGTCCGTTCTAGTCATTGTATTTCTATGCGTGTGCCTGTGCCACCCGTCTGTCCGTCCGTCGTCACAGCAGGGGATGTGCCACTGGTCCAGCTCAACTTCCCAGCCCTGTCTGTGGAGAGCATGTTGGGGGTGGGATAGAGAGAGCCATCTTGGTGTGTTCATATGTCTGTCTGTGGAGAGCATGTTGGGGGTGGGATAGAGAGAGCCATCCCTGTCTGTGGAGAGCATGTTGGGGTGGGATAGAGAGAGCTATCTTGGTGTGTTTAATATGTCTGTCTGTGGAGAGCATGTTGGGAATGCGATAGAGAGAGCCATCTTGGTGTGTTTAATATGTCTGTCTGTGAAGAGCATGTTGGGAGTGGGATAGAGAGAGCCATCTCTGTCTGTGGAGAGCATGTTGGGGGTGGGATAGAGAGAGCCATCTCTGTCTGTGGAGAGCATGTTGGGGGTGGGATAGAGAGAGCCATCTTGGTGTGTTAATATGTCTGTCTGTGGAGAGCATGTTGGGAATGCGATAGAGAGAGCCATCTTGGTGTGTTTAATATGTCTGTCTGTGGAGAGCATGTTGGGAGTGGGATAGAGAGAGCCATCTCTGTCTGTGGAGAGCATGTTGGGGGTGGGATAGAGAGAGCCATCTCTGTCTGTGGAGAGCATGTTGGGGGTGGGATAGAGAGAGCCATCTCTGTCTGTGGAGAGCATGTTGGGGGTGGGATAGAGAGAGCCATCTCTGTCTGTGGAGAGCATGTTGGAAGTGGAATAGAGAGAGCCATCTCTGTCTGTGGAGAGCATGTTGGGGGTGGGATAGAGAGAGCCATCTCTGTCTGTGGAGAGCATGTTGGGGGTGGGATAGAGAGAGCCATCTTGGTGTGTTCATATGTCTGTCTGTGGAGAGCATGTTGGGGGTGGGATAGAGAGAGCCATCTTGGTGTGTTCATATGTCTGTCTGTGGAGAGCATGTTGGAAGTGGAATAGAGAGAGCCATCTCTGTCTGTGGAGAGCATGTTGGGGGTGGGATAGAGAGAGCCATCTCTGTCTGTGGAGAGCATGTTGGGAGTGGGATAGAGAGAGAGCCATCTTGGTGTGTTAATATGTCTGTCTGTGGAGAGCATGTTGGGAGTGGGATAGAGAGAGCCATCTTGGCGTGGCTGAATCTTACCCAACCCAGGTTGTCTGTCTATACACGACTGCTGAGCTAAAGCCTATAGCTTTAACCTGGATAACTAAGTCTTCAGGTCTTAAGACAAGCTGGTTAATCATCACAGGAGACCAGTACACTAACACTAGGAATGTGTGTAATCCATCTATCACAGCAGGGGATGTGCCACTAGTCCAGCTCAACTTCACAGCCCTGTCTGTGGAGAGCCCGTTTGAGCGTCACGTGGTGGAGGGCTGTGTGAGAGAGACTCTGCTGGTGTTGCTGAGAGCCGTGGCCGCCGGACGCCCAGTCCTCTTCACCTTCCACGCCATCGGAGAGCTGTTGTTCTGCCAGAGCAAAGTCAAGATGAAGTTCTACCACGACTTTGTCACCGCCTTGGACGGCAGCGGGAAGCTGCTCTTGGCACTCTCCAATGTCAGTAGGGTGGATTAGATATGTCATGTAGGTAGTGTGTGTATGGGGGTTGGGTAGGGTGTGTGTGTGTGTGTGTGTGTGTGTGTGTGTGTGTGTGTGTGTGCGTGTGTCAGACAGAGAGAGAGAGAGTGAGCAGGTGTGTATGATTGTACAAGTGCGTTTGTATTTGTGTTGATGACAATTCCCCTACTCCACTCTCTATCCCAGAGACCTGGCACCAGCAACTCTGTCCTGTTTGAGAGATCCAGCATAACAGGGACCAGCAACACCATCATCCTCCCCAGGATCTCTTCCGAACAGGGGGGGAAGGACTGGGGAGAGGAGGCCCTGGCCCAGGTCCAGACAGACTCAGACAGGAAGGAGAAGAAGAGAGGTGAGGGAGAGACAGTGGTGTAATCTAGTCCTCTAAAAACAAGGGTTTTTATGGCCAAATTCAACTGATGACCATATTCAACTGATGACCATATTCAACTGATGACCATATTCAATTGATGACCATATTCAACTGATGACCATATTCAACTGATGACCATATTCAATTGATGACAATATTCAATTGATGACCATATTCAACTGATGACCATATTCAACTGATGACCATATTCAACTGATGACCATATTTATTTGATTTGGATTAACTCAGTGAATATCTCGATCAGATTGAGGGGTTTTAATGGGTGTAACGTCTCTGGTGAGAGATATGTGTTGGGGCTCACTTAACCTTGATAACCCCAGTGTTGGAGAGAAAGGTAAGTTAATATAACATTATGTAGACTTGGGCATATCCCAGAACATGTATTTCTCTTCATCTGCCGAGTCTTTCTCACCTGTAGTTATGTTACCATGTTTACCCAGAATCCCTGGGGACTCCGCAGTCCAGATCCAGACACACCCTGCACCCAGCCAAGGTCAACGGGATCAGTCTCACTGATGACCTGGAGCCCAGACCTCCAGCGGAGACCAACACTGACAGGTACTGTCGGCCTCACTGCTAACCCCAGCCGTTGTCAGCTAACACTGCTAACCCCAGCTATTGTCGGCCTCACTGTTAACCCCAGCTGTTGTCGGCCTCACTGTTAACCCCAGCTGTTGTCGGCCTCACTGCTAACCCCAGCTATTGTCGGCCTCACTGCTAACCCCAGCTATTGTCGGCCTCACTGCTAACCCCAGCTATTGTCGGCCTCACTGCTAACCCCAGCTATTGTCGGCTAACACTGCTAACCCCAGCTATTGTCGGCCTCACTTCTAACCCCAGTTATCGTCGGACTCACTGCTAACCCCAGCTATTCTCGGCCTCACTGCTAACCCCAGCTATTGTCGGCTAACACTGCTAACCCCAGCTATTGTCGGCTAACACTGCTAACCCCGGCTATTCTCAGCCTCACTGCTAACCCCAGCTATTGTCGGCTAACACTGCTAACCCCAGCTATTGTCGGCCTCACTGCTAACCCCAGCTATTGTCGGCCTCACTGCTAACCCCAGCTATTGTCGGCCTCACTGCTAACCCTAGCTATTGTCGGCCTCACTGCTAACCCCAGCTGTTGTCGGCCTCACTGCTAACCCCAGCTATTGTCAGCCTCACTGCTAACCCCAGCTATTGTCGGCCTCACTGCTAACCCCAGCTATTGCTGGCCTCCCTGCTAACCCTAGCTATTGTCGGCTAACACTGTTAACCCCAGCTATTGTCGGCTAACACTGTTAACCCCAGCTATTGTCGGTCTCACTGCTAACCCCAGCTATTGTCGGCTAACACTGTTAACCCCAACTATTGTCGGCTAACACTGTTAACCCCAGCTATTGTCGGCTAACACTGCTAACCTCATCTCCTACTGACCAGGCTGCATCCCACATGGCACCATATTCCATATGTTAAGTAGTGCACTACTTCATAGGGCTTTGATCAAAGGGAGTGCACTGCATAAGGAATAGGGTGCCATTTGGGACATTCCCACACACTGCCACAGGATAGTGAGTGACGCTTGACCCTGGTTGGTCTCTCCTTTAAACCTGTTAATCCAGGACAGAGACACAAGACCCTGGTTGGTCTCTCCTCTAACCCTGTTACTCCAGGACTGTAACACAAGACCCTGGTTGGTCTCTCCTCTAACCCTGTTACTCCAGGACTGTAACACAAGACCCTGGTTGGTTTCTCCTTTAAACCTGTTAATCCAGGACTGTAACACAAGACCCTGGTTGGTCTCTCCTCTAACCCTGTTAATCCAGGACAGAGACACAAGACCCTGGTTGGTCTCTCCTCTAACCCTGTTAATCTAGGACTGTAACACAGGAGGGAACTTGTGAGAGGGTACTTGTGTCAAATCAAATAAAATCAAATAAAATGTTATTTGTCACACACACATGGTTAGCAGATGTTAATGCGAGTGTAGCGAAATGCTTGTGCTTCTAGTTCCGACAATGCAGTAATAACCAACGAGTAATCTAGCTAACAATTCCAAAACTACTACCTTATACACACAAGTGTAAAGGGATAAAGAATATGTACATAAAGATATATGAATGAGTGATGGTACAGAGCAGCATAGGCAAGATGCAGTAGATGGTATTGAGTACAGTATATACATATGAGATGAGTATGTAAACAAAGTGGCATAGTTTAAAGTGGCTAGTGATACATGTATTACATAAAGATGCAGTAGATGATATAGAGTACAGTATATACGTATACATATGAGATAAATAATGTAGGGTATGTAAACATTATATTAAGTAGCATTGTTTAAAGTGGCTAGTGATATATTTTACATCAATTCTCATCAATTCCCATTATTAAAGTGGCTGGAGTTGAGTCAGTGTGTTGGCAGCAGCCACTCAATGTTAGTGGTGGCTGTTTAACAGTCTGATGGCCTTGAGATAGAAGCTGTTTTTCAGTCTCTCAGTCCCAGCTTTGAAGCACTGTTACTGTCCTGTCCTGGGGTAGTGGCTCCATGAATGATGCAGCTCTCCCTGTGTGGGACAGTTCCTCACCTGTCACCACCTGATCATTCAGACAGTGTGCCCTGAGGTTTAGTCTGCCCTGTACCCCCCACAGTGGTCCTGTGGCCCTGGGCTCTGAAACTAGACCCCTCTGGACTTTTATCTGTCCATACAGACACTGCCTGCGTCCCAAATGACACCCTATTCCCTATATAGTGCACTACTTTTGACCAGGACCCATCAGGAAACCCTGAATATATATATATATATATCAGTAGAGAGAGTTGGGTCAATGCTGTTGAACGGTCTGAGAGCGTCTCTTTCTCCTGCACAGCCGGAGCCAAGTGATAATTGAAGTCTTCCACATTGTGCTGTTTATTAATACTAGTTTGGTAAACTTATGAAGATGTACGGTGAAAGCAGATATGCAGTTTGTTGACACTACAACACACTACAGACTTGGATACACATTATCCAACATTTTGATCAATAAAAACATCTGTTAAATCCGCTACTCTGTTTTGCTTGTTTACAGCGGGTCATTTCACAGGGAACTGTCGCAGGCGCTCACGTATTGTTACATGTTGACAATAACGGCGTGAAACCTCTTAGGGCTAGGGGGCAGTGTTCGGAAGTTCGGATAAATGACGTTCCCAAAGTAAATTGCCTGTTACTCAGGCCCAGAAGCTAGGATATGCATATAATTGGTAGCATTGGATAGAAAAGTTTCTAAAACTGTTAAAATAATGTCTGTGAGTATAACAGAACTGATATTGCAGGCGAAAACCAGATGAAAATCCATCCAGATTTTTTTTTTTGAGGTGACTGCCCATTCAAATGCTTGTTTATGGGAAAATCAAAGGAAATCCTCCCATATTGCAGTTGGCTTCCACTAGATGTCAACAGTCTTTAGAAAGGGTTTCAGGCTTTTTTTGTTGAAAAATTAGCTAGAATTTGTAGTTTTTCAAGGTGGCTCTCATTTGGACTGTAGTCTTGAGGGCGAGAACTTCATTATTTATCTCCGGGATTGAACACACTATTCTCCATCTTAAATTTGATTGTTTATTTACATATTAGGGTACCTGTGGATTGATTAGAAACGTTGTTTGACTTGTTTAGACGAGGTTTATTGGTAACTTTTGGGATTCCTTTGTATGCATGTTGAACTAGTGGAACGGGTGGATTACTGAATGAAACACGCCAACTAAACAGACTTTTTGGGATATAAAGAAGGACTTTATCGAACAAAACAACCATTTGTTGTGTAGCTGGGACCCTTGGGATTGCAAACAGAGGAAGATCTTCAAAAGTAAGTGATTTATTTTATCGCTATTCCTGACTTTTGTGACATCTCTGCTGGTTTGTAAAATGTTTTTAATGCTTTTGTGTGTGGGGCTCTGTCCTCAGATAATCACATTGTATGCTTTCGCCGTAAGGCCTTTTTGAAATCTGACAAGCATCTGGATTAACAAGAAATTAAGCTTTTAAATGATGTAGGACACTTGTATGTTCATGAATGTTTAATATTACGATTTTGTAATTGGAATTTGGCGCACTCCAGCTTCGCTCTCGATTTTGATCCCGGTAACGGGATCCGTGCGCTAAGAGGTTTTAACATGGTGTCCGTTATAAAACCTGGCCCAACTCTCTTAATGTATGACTCTGAGGAAACCCATAGGGCTCTGGGCAAAAGCAGTGCATTATATAGGGATTAGGGTGCCATGGGCCCTGGTCAAAAGTAGTGCACTATATAGGGAATAGGGTGCCATTCGAGACGCATTGTAGGCAACTGCCTGTATTCAGTGTTTGTCACCAGTTCAAGTGGAAAGTACTGCTGGTCACTATTGACTATCCAGAGAGTCCTCTCCCTGATTAAAATAAATACCGCTGGTCAACATTGATTGGCCAGAGAGTCTTCTCCCTGATTAAAATAAATACAGCTGGTCATCATTGATTGGCCAGACAGTCCACTCTTTGATTAACAGGAAAGAAAGGAAACCAATCCTTCGTCCCACATGGCACCCAATTCCCTACACACTGCACTTCTTTTGGTCAAACGAAGTGCACTATGGGAAAAGGGTGCCATTTGGGGTATATAACCAGATGTATTTTGGTCTCCCAGGACTGTGGTTGAATAGCCCCTGATCTGAAAGATAACCCAGGACTGTGGCTGAATAGCCCCTGAGCTGAAAGATAACCCAGGACTGCTATCTGTTTCCAACCTGCTGTCCTGTAGGTCCACAGTGTCTATCTTACCACTGGAGGGCGCTGCTCTGAAGGAGGGGAAGGTGAAGAGGGGGGACTCTCATCTGGACATGCCCTGTGTCAACCACAACAGGGCTGGACAGGTGTGTGTGTGTGTGTGTGTGTGTGTGCCGGACACTCTGCTTTTGTGGGTGTGTATGAGGTGTATCAATCAATGAATAACTGTGTGTTTCCCTATAGGAGTTGTGTTACCTGTGTATATAACATCACCTATCCTTCTCTATAGGAGTTGTGTTACCTGTGTATATAACATCACCTATCCTTCCCTATAGGAGTTGTGTTACCTGTATATATAATATCACCTACCCTTCCCTATAGGAGTTGTGTTACCTGTATATATAACATCACCTATGCTTCCCTATAGGAGTTGTGTTACCTGTGTATATAACATCACCTATCCTTCCCTATAGGAGTTGTGTTACCTGTGCATGCAGCGGGCCCAGCGTAACATCCCCCACTACCTGGCAGAGGAGAGGCTGACAGAACAGCAGGAGGAGGAGAAGGTGTTACAGTTCAACGAGCAGCGCAGAGACCAGTACTACCTACAGAGGGAGCAGGTGAGGCCAACACCACTCTGATGATGAGATGAGGAACATGTTCCCTGTTGTCTTTTACTCTTTGTCTTGGAGTGATGAATAGACAGAATACTACTAGACTGAAAGCCAGGGGGAGAGTCTGCATTAGTAATTCTGTTTTAGTCCTGGAGTCACATTAAACTCAGTAGACAGATTAAACTCTGTAGTCAGATTAAACTCAGTAGTCAGATTAAACTCGGTAGTCAGATTAAACTCAGTAGTCAGATTAAACTCTGTAGTCAGATTAAACTCAGTATTCAGATTAAACTCAGTAGTCAGATTAAACTCAGTAGTTAAACTCAGTAGTCAGATTAAACTCAGTAGTCAGATTAAACTCGGTAGTCAGATTAAACTCAGTAGTCAGATTAAACTCAGTAGTCAGATTAAACTCGGTAGTCAGATTAAACTCAGTAGTCAGATTAAACTCGGTAGTCAGATTAAACTCGGTAGTCAGATTAAACTCAGTAGTTACATTAAACTCAGTAGTCAGATTAAACTCGGTAGTCAGATTAAACTCGGTAGTCAGATTAAACTCAGTAGTTACATTAAACTCAGTAGTCAGACTAAACTCAGTAGTCAGATTAAACTCAGTAGTCAGATTAAACTCGGTAGTCAGATTAAACTCAGTAGTCAGATTAAACTCAGTAGTCAGATTAAACTCAGTAGTCAGATTAAACTCGGTAGTCAGATTAAACTCGGTAGTTGCATTAAACTCAGTAGTCAGATTAAACTCAGTAGTCACATTAAACTCAGTAGTCACATTAAACTCAGTAGTCAGATTAAACTCAGTAGCGAGGTGACACTGAGCCTGTGTGTATTTGTGGTGTGGTGGTATGTGTTTATTTTTGATGTGGTGTGTGTGTGTGTGTGTGTGTGTGTGTGTGTGTGTGTGTGTGTGTGTATTTGTGATGTGGTGTGGGGGTGTGTGTATATTTGTGACGTGGTGGTGTGTGTGTGGGGGGGTGTGTGTATTTGTAATGTGGTGTGGGGGTGTGTGTGTATTTGTGACGTGGTGGTGTGTGTGTGTGTGTATTTGTGATGTGGTGTGGTTGTGTGTGTGTATATGTGGTGTGGTGTGTGTGTCTTTGTGATGTGGTGTGGGGGTGTGTGTATTTGTGTTGTGGTGGTGGTGTGTGTGTGTGTGTGTGTGTGTGTGTGTGCGTGTGTGTATTTGTGATGTGGTGGTGTGTGTGTGTGTGTGTGTGTGTGTGTGTGTATTTGTGATGTGGTGGTGTGTGTGTGTATTTGTGATGTGGTGGTGTGTGTGTGTGTGTGTGTGTGTGTGTGTGTGTGTGTGTGTGTGTGTGTGTGTGTTAGGCGGACCGTCTGGAGATACGTGAGAACAACCAGAAGGTGGCAGCGTTCAACCTGGCAGTGTCTGAAGCCATGAAGGAGAAGAAGGTTGCTCGCTCCTCCCACTTCCATGTGAGCCCTGGCCTTGTCCAATCAGCACACTGATCTTCAGGGGGTTTAAGTGTTCTAGAGTTCAAATGGTCCACAGCTTTTCAGTTGCTGCATTCAGCATGCATTGGTCTATGCACAGTTACTATTGCAACACTTAGCCAATGGTCTAAACTTATCAATGAATGATGTCGTGATGATATTGAACCCCCCACCCCTCCCCCCACAGGATTCGTACATCTTCAGGGGCCGTCCCCTCACCCCTCCCAGGGTCCATAAGCAGCGCGGCTACATGCGGGATCTGCGGGCCCAGGCGGAGTGGAGGAAGGGCCAGGTCAGCCAGACTCAGCAGGACCAGGAGCTCATCGACCTGCTACAACAGGTCCAGCTGGCACAGGAGTAGGTGATGCACCTGAGTCCCATATGGCACCCCATTCCCTATGTAGTGCACTACTTAGTTTTGACCAGGGCTCTTCAGTGCACTATAAAGGGAGTAGGGTACCACGTCAATATGTTTGTCTAAGAGGAAGTGCACCTGCTGCAATGAACCCATGTCAACAGGCCTGTGGTCTCTACTGTACATACAGAATGCTGTGGTCATTGTACAGTCTGTTGCTCAGTTTCGACAGTGTGTGAATAGCTATTGTGTGTCTCAGAATCGCCTTGCAAAAGTCCCAGCAGCTCCACCTGAGACAGAAGAACACTAGCTGCTACAAGAAAGCCCTGGATACACAGGTAAGAGTCTGTCCTACCATATATTATATAGCATACTTACCAGACTCTACCTACCAGACCCTACCTACCAGACCATACCTTCCAGACCAGACCTAACAGACCAGACCTACCAGACCAGACCATACCTACCATACTTAACAGACCTTACCTACCAGACCTACCAGACCATACCTACCAGGCCATACCTACCTGGCCAGACCTACCAGACCATACCTACCAGGCCATACCTACCAGGCCATACCTACCTGGCCAGACCTACCAGACCATACCTACCTGGCCAGACCTACCAGACAATACCTACCAGACCATACCTACCAGGCCATACCTACCAGGCCATACCTACCTGGCCAGACCTACCAGACCATACCTACCTGGCCAGACCTACCAGACCATACCTAACAGACCATACCTACCAGACCAGACCTACATACCTACCATACCTACCAGACCAGACCGTACCTACCATACCTAACAGACCATACCTACCAGGCCATACCTACCTGGCCAGACCTACCAGACCATACCTACCAGGCCATACCTACCAGGCCATACCTACCTGGCCAGACCTACCAGACCATACCTACCTGGCCAGACCTACCAGACCATACCTAACAGACCATACCTACCAGACCAGACCTACATACCTACCAGACCATACCTACCAGACCAGACCTACCATACCTACCAGGCCATACCTACCAGGACATACCTACCAGACCATACCTACCAGACCCTACCTACCAGACCATACCTACCAGACCATACCTACCAGACCCTACCTACCTGGCCAGACCTACCAGACCAGACCTACCAGGCAATCCTTACCAGACCATACCTTCCAGGACATACCTACCAGACCTACCATACCTATCAGACCAGACCTACCAGGCCATACCTACCAGATCAGACTACCAGACCCTATCTACCAGACCGGACCATATCTACCAGAACATACCTACCAGGCCAGACCTACCAGACCATACCTACCAGACCATACCTACCAGACCAGACCTACCAGACCATACCTACCGGACCATATCTACCAGAACATACCTACCAGGCCAGACCTACCAGACCAGACCTACCAGGCCATACCTACCAGACCATACCTACCAGACCATACCTACCGGACCATATCTACCAAAACATACCTACCAGGCCAGACCTACCAGAACATACCTACCAGGCTAGACCTACCAGAACATACCTACCAGACCAGATCTACCAGACCACACCTACCAGACCACACCTACCAGGCCAGACCTACCAGACCATACCTACCAGACCATACCTACCAGACCCTCCCTACCAGACCACACCTACCAGACCACACCTACCAGACCACACCTACCAGACCACACCTACCAGACCAGACCACACCTACCAGACCACACCTACCAGACCAGACCATGCCTACCAGACAATACCTACCAGATCAGACCTACCAGACCACACCTACCAGACCAGACCTACCAGACCAGACCTACCAGACCCTCCCTACCAGACCAGACCTACCAGACCATACCTACCAGACCCTACCTACCATACCTACCAGCCCCTTCCTACCAGGCCAGACCTACCAGGCCAGACCTACCCAACCAAACCTACCATACCAGACC
>NW_027258515.1:5000-40000 GCF_045791955.1 Oncorhynchus clarkii lewisi
ACAGGTCTATGAGGAGTTTGTACGCCGCAGCGTCGAGAGTGCCAAGAGTATCGTCATAGGAGACCCCCTGGACCCACGTACATCACACGGACCACAGGTGTCTCTTCTCTCCTCTCCCCCTCTCTTCTCTCTTCTCTCCTCTCCCCCTCTCTTCTCTCTTCTCTCCTCTCCCCCTCTCTTCTATCTTCTCTCCTCTCCCCCTCTCTTCTCTCTTCTCTCCTCTCCCCCTCTCTTCTCTCTTCTCTCTTCTCTCCTCTCCCCCTCTCTTCTCTCTTCTCTCCTCCTCTCCCCCCTCTCTTCTCTTTTCTCTCCTCCTCTCTTCTCTCTTCTCTCTTCTCTCCTCTCCCCCTCTCTTCTCTCTTCTCTCCTCTCCCCCTCTCTTCTCTCTTCTCTCCTCTCCCCCTCTCTTCTCTCTTCTCTCCTCCTCTCCCCCCTCTCTTCTCTTTTCTCTCCTCCTCTCTTCTCTCTTCTCTTCTCTCTTCTCTCTTCTCCCCCTCTCTTCTCTCTTCTCTCCTCTCCCCCTCTCTTCTCTCTTCTCTCTTCTCTCCTCTCCCCCTCTCTTCTCTTTTCTCTCCTCCTCTCCCCCTCTTCTCCTTTCTCTCCTCCTCTCCCCCTCTTCTCTTTTCTCTCCTCCTCTCCCCCTCTTGTCTCTTTTCTCTCCTCCCCTCCCCCCTTCTCTTTTCTATCCTCCTCTCCCCCTCTCGTCTCTTTTCTCTCCTCCTCTCCCTCTTCTCGTCTCTTTTCTCTCCTCCTCTCCCCCTCTCTTCTCTTTTCTCTCCTCCTCTCCCCCTCTCTTCTCTTTTCTCTCCTCCTCTCCCTCTTCTTGTCTCTTTTCTCTCCTCCTCTCCCCCCCTCTTCTCTCTTCTCTCCTCCTCTCCCCCTCTCTTCTCTTTTCTCTCCTCCTCTCCCTCTCTTTTCTCTCCTCCTCTCCCCCTCTTATCTCTTTTCTCTCCTCCTCTCCCCCCTCTTCTCTTTTCTCTCCTCCTCTCCCCCTCTCTTCTCTTTTCTCTCCTCCTCTCCCCCTCTCTTCTCTTTTCTCTCCTCCTCTCCCTCTCTTCTCTTTTCTCTCATCCTCTCCCTCTTCTCGTCTCTTTTCTCTCCTCCTCTCCCCCTCTCTTCTCTTTTCTCTCCTCCTCTCCCCCTCTCTTCTCTTTTCTCTCCTCCTCTCCCTCTTCTCGTCTCTTTTCTCTCCTCCTCTCCCCCCTCTTCTCTCTTCTCTCCTCCTCTCCCCCTCTCTTCTCTTTTCTCTCCTCCTCTCCCTCTCTTCTCTTTTCTCTCCTCCTCTCCCTCTCTTCTCTTTTCTCTCCTCCTCTCCCCCTCTCTTCTCTTTTCTCTCCTCCTCTCCCTCTTCTCGTCTCTTTTCTCTCCTCCTCTCCCCCCCTCTTCTCTCTTCTCTCCTCCTCTCCCTCTCTTCTCTTTTCTCTCCTCCTCTCCCTCTCTTCTCTTTTCTCTCCTCCTCTCCCCCTCTTATCTCCTTTCTCTCCTCCTCTCCCCCTCTTGTCTCTTTTCTCTCCTCCTCTCCCCCTCTCTTCTCTTTTCTCTCCTCCTCTCCCCCTCTCTTCTCTCTTCTCTCCTCCTCTCCCCCCTCTCTTCTCTTTTCTCTCCTCCTCTCCCTCTCTTCTCTTTTCTCTCCTCCTCTCCCCCTCTTATCTCCTTTCTCTCCTCCTCTCCCCCTCTCTTCTCTTTTCTCTCCTCCTCTCCCCCATCTTCTCTTTTCTCTCCTCCTCTCCCCCTCTCTTCTCTTTTCTCCCCTCCTCTCCACTTCTCTTCTCTCTTCTCTCCTCCTCTCCCCCTCTCTTATCTTTTCTCTCCTCCTCTCCCCCCTCTCTTCTCTCTTCTCTCCTCCTCTCCCCCTCTTGTCTCTTTTCTCTCCTCCTCTCCCCCTCTCTTCTCTTTTCTCTCCTCCTCTCCCCCTCTTGTCTCTTTTCTCTCCTCCTCTCCCCCTCTCTTCTCTTTTCTCTCCTCCTCTCCCCCTCTTGTCTCTTTTCTCTCCTCCTCTCCCACCTCTCGTCTCTCTTCTCTCCTCCTCTCCCCCTCTCGTCTCTTTTCTCTCCTCCTCTCCCCCTCTCGTCTCTTTTCTCTCCTCCTCTCCCCCTCTTGTCTCTTTTCTCTCTTCCTCTCCCCCTCTCGTCTCTTTTCTCTCTTCCTCTCCCCCTCTCGTCTCTTTTCTCTCCTCCTCTCCCCCTCTCGTCTCCTTTCTCTCCTCCTCTCCCCCTCTCGTCTCTTTTCTCTCCTCCTCTCCCTCTCTCGTCTCTTTTCTCTCCTCCTCTCCCCCCTCTCTTCTCTTCTCTTTATTTTCTTCTGGCGCCTCTCAGACAGGTGTTTGGATAGCAGAGCAGATACAGTTTGTCAGAAAGTCTCCACTGACACAGAGCAAGCCGTCCAAACTCCACAACCCTTAGTCATTGTGCCTGTGATACCGCCAGTAGAAATAAATCTCAAATTTGTCAACTTACAGCAAAATGCTCAAATATGGGGCAACAGACAGTATACAGTATTCAATACCAGTACCAGATCAATGTGGAGCTATATACAGGAAGTACCAGTACCAGATCAATGTGCTACTATATACAGGAAGTACCAGTACCAGATCAATGTGGAGCTATATACAGGAAGTACCAGTACCAGATCAATGTGCTACTATATACAGGAAGTACCAGTACCAGATCAATGTGGAGCTATATACAGGAAGTACCAGTACCAGATCAATGTGCTACTATATACAAGAAGTACCAGTACCAGATCAATGTGGAGCTATATACAGGAAGTACCAGTACCAGATCAATGTGGAGCTATATACAGGAAGTACCAGTACCAGATCAATGTGGAGCTATATACAGGGAGTACCAGTACCAGATCAATGTGGAGCTATATACAGGGAGTAGCAGATCAATGTGAGGCTATATACAAGGAGTACCAGTAGAGGTAGATATGTACATAAAGGCAGGGTAAAGTGACTAGGCATCAGGATAGATAATAAGAGTAAAATTAAGAACAGAGTAACTGCAGCATGTGTATACATGTGTATATATTGTCTAGTGAGTGTGTATATAGTGTATATATAGTCTAGTGAGTGTGTATATATAGTCTAGTGAGTGTGTATATATAGTCTAGTGAGTGTGTATATAGTGTGTATATATAGTCTAGTGAGTGTGTATATATTGTCTAGTGAGTGTGTATATATAGTCTAGTGAGTGTGTATATATAGTCTAGTGAGTGTGTATATATAGTCTAGTGAGTGTGTATATATAGTCTAGTGAGTGTGTATATATAGTCTAGTGAGTGTGTATATAGTGTGTATATATAGTCTAGTGAGTGTGAATATATAGTCTAGTGAGTGTGTATATAGTGTGTATATATAGTCTAGTGAGTGTGTATACGGTGTGTATATATAGTCTAGTGAGTGTGTATATATAGTCTAGTGAGTGTGTATACGGTGTGTATATATAGACTAGTGAGTGTGTATATATAGTCTAGTGAGTGTGTATACGGTGTGTATATATAGACTAGTGAGTGTGTATATATAGTCTAGTGAGTGTGTATATATAGTCTAGTGAGTGTGTATATAGTGTGTATATATAGTCTAGTGAGTGTGTATATATAGTCTAGTGAGTGTGTATATATAGTCTAGTGAGTGTGTATATAGTGTGTATATATTGTCTAGTGAGTGTGTATATATAGTCTAGTGAGTGTGTATATATAGTCTAGTGAGTGTGTATATATAGTCTAGTGAGTGTGTATATATAGTCTAGTGAGTGTGTATATATATAGTCTAGTGAGTGTGTATATATAGTCTAGTGAGTGTGTATATGGTGTGTATATATAGTCTAGTGAGTGTGTATATATAGTCTAGTGAGTGTGTATATGGTGTGTATATATAGTCTAGTGAGTGTGTATATAGTGTGTGTATATATAGTCTAGTGAGTGTGTATATAGTGTGTATATATAGTCTAGTGAGTGTGTATACTGTGTGTATATATAGTCTAGTGAGTGTGTATATATAGTCTAGTGAGTGTGTATATAAAGTCTAGTGAGTGTGTATATATAGTCTAGTGAGTGTGTATACGGTGTGTGTATATAGTCTAGTGAGTGTGTATACATGTGTATATATAGTCTAGTAAGTGTGTATATAAAGTCAAGTGAGTGTGCATATGGTCAGTGCAAGACAGAGTCTTGCAGATAGTTTGGGAACCATTAGTTGACTATTTAGCAGTCTGGCTATTCAGCAATGTTATGGTTTTGGGGTAGAAGCTGCCTTGGAGCCGATTGGTCCGAGAGCCGACGTTCGGGTACCGTTTGCCGGATGGTAGCAGAGTGAACAGTCTATGGCTTGGGTGGTTGGAGTCTTTGGTAATTATTCACGATTAGATCAGTTCCCAACTTTGGACCAAATCCTACAGATGTAGGAGCTTCATTTGAGCCAGTTTGCTACGGCAGGAAAATAATCCTGCAGCAACAGGAAATGTGAATTATTATGTGGATTTGGTTAATGGACATTTTTGTAGGGGGTTGATACATTTTTCGTAAGGGCAAATCAAGTCTGACATTTCTAAGTGGAAATTACAAACTTTAGAAGCCTTTTTAAAACTCCAAAAGTTAGCATTTCCTGTGGTGCAGGAAAATTCTCAGTAACAAAAAAGTGATCAAATGAAGATCCTATATCTGTAACTTGAGAGCTCTGTGCTTAGCTCAGATATTCATGTAAGTCATGCAGTGAAGTCAATCAAATATTATATTAAGTTAACCGTGCAGGCCACAATTTAGGATTCAGTCCTTTACTTTTAGTCTACAGCTGACAGCATGAGAAGATGTGGGACAGTTACAGAACGTATCCTTCAGGTCTTGTCTGACAGAAACGTAGTTTCCATTACGCCGGTGGTTATCAACGTAGGCTATCAGTATGGGTTCACTAAAGATCACTTGTGGTGGGAGCAGAAAATCTCCCATTATTTTTCTAGCTGTTCTTTCTTTTGCTCCTGTGCCAACTTTGGATGTGTGTAAATGAATACTCCCTTTATAGCCATTACTTTACCTTTTGTGTAATGACATCACCCTGCCTGCCTCCAACTCCCTCCCTCCCTCCCTCCCTCCCTCCCTCCCTCCCTCCCTCCCTCCCTCCCTCCCTCCCTCCCTCCCTCCCTCCCTCCCTCTCTCCCTCATCTCCTCTCATCTCCTATCTTCCCCTGTTCCTCCAGATTGACCAGAAGCAGTTTGATAAGATACTGGAGTTGATTGACAGCGGGAAGAAAGAGGGAGCCAAACTGGAGTGTGGGGGCGTGGCCATGGAGGACACAGGCCTCTACATCCAGCCCACCGTATTCTCCCATGTCAAGGACCACATGCGCATCGCCAAGGAAGAGGTGAGAGATCCAAATTCTGATCTATGGTCAGTTTTGTGATTTTCTTGTCAGATGGTTAAGGTTAGGATTGGGGGATGATGCTTCCGTCCACCCAACGCTGCCTGAAGAAGACTCTAACAGTCGAAACCTGTCCTGATATTAATTATAAACTGGGTGGTTTGAGTCCTGAATGTTGATTGACTGACAGCCGTGGTACTGTATATCAGACCGTATACCACGGGTATGACAAAATATTAATTTTTACTGCTCTGATTACATTGTTAACCAGTTTATAGTAGCAATAAGGCACCTCAGGTGTTTGTGAGATATGGCCAATATACTACGGCTAAGGGCTGTATCGAGGCACTCCGCGTTGCTTCGTGTGTAAGAACAGCCCTTAGCCGTGGTATATATACCACACTCCCTCTGACCTTATTGCTTAAATATACCACAGGCAGATCATTCTGTTCTCTGTATATAATACCTGTAAATAGTCACCTGAACTTTTTCTGCATCGTACTGTGTCTTTGTTCTGTGATTGGAGGAAGGAAAGCTGATCCTAGATCTGTGATCTGTGTCTATGGGAAACTTCTACCCAGAGCTAGGGGTTTCTGATGTTGGCTTTACAGTGATTTCATTCATAAAAATGAGAACGCCACCACTGGTCCAGGCAGTTTTGTTGTATACCACTGCCATCTTCTGGTGGTGTGGTTGAAGTGCAGGTTCAGACAACTGTATATCTATGGTTCAAACAAGGTCATAGTCATGGAGATGGATGGAGGGCGCTTCTTTACATCTGTGGCATAATGGCTTCTGTGACAGCATGGCCAGCGCCATGTAGATCTTTCTCCAATTGAAAGCAGTCAATTTATTCTTGTTTTTCTTCTATGAGTCGGTAGACAAACTGAAAGTGTGTATACTGCCACCTAGTGTGTGTTTTCTAAACAGGCATAAAGCCAAAGTTGGTGATTTAATGCCGCCTGCCATTCATTGGCTGATCCCTCCTGCTGACCTGGATAGAATTCTGCCATCCTTCCTTAACCCATAGAAAGGTCCACCCAATTGACTACTTTAAAATGGTAAAAGTGCTCAATGGATCTGCCCATGCTAATACTGGCTTTGTGGTATTAGAGCTGTCTATCCAAGTCTATGGTCATGGTAAAGCAGGATCATATCATAGAAATACATAGAGGACTCTAGTGGCCAAAAGCCGTTTTAGCATGGGCAGAGCTATTGAGGACTTTCACCATTTTTATGTAGTCAATTGGGTGGGACTTCCTATTTGTTAAGGAATGATCACATAATTCCATCCAGGTCATCAGGAGGGATCAGTAAATTAATTATAATCGTGAACAAACATTCCATTACTATAGGTGGCAGTAAATTGCCAACCTTGGCTTTTTATCTGTTCAAACAACACACTGCAGGTGAAAAGATGTCGCCGAAGAACATGGCGGACGTTTTATATTCTCCCAACCAATTGTGATATTTATAGCCTCGTTATTGTTATTCTTATTGTGTTACTTTTTATTCTTATTTTTTACTTTAGTCTATTGGGTAAATATTGTCTTAACTATTCTTGAACTGCACTGTTGGTTGAGGGCTTGTAAGTAAGCATTTCACGGTAAGGTCTACACTTGTTGTATTCGGCGCATGTGACAAATAAAGTTTGATTTGATTGGATTTGATGTAAGTAGCCTTTTAGTTTGTTTACCAACTCATCAAATTAGTAGCAGAAGAAAATGTACTACTTAAAAATGGAGATGGCATCAATGGCACTACCCATGCCCCCACATGCCCCCACATGCCCCCACAGACCAATTGTGGCACATGCAATGTTACATCCTATACATATCTCTATGGGTTGTATTCACTAGACACCAAACGGAAGAAAATGGACTGACACAGGGAGGAACCTGAACCTGTCAAATAACAAACGCTTGTGTTTTTTATTATTAATACCACCCAAGGCTGTTCTGATTGGTGCTGATTGATCCTACAGACATGTATTTGGACACAACACAACATTGACATGGTTCAGCAGTGAAGTCATTGCATTTTTTTATATAACATTTTCTTCACATTATTCATCAAATCCAAGTCAATCTAAATTGGGCGTTGAACTGACATCTGTGGCCTGTGAGGCTTTGCTTTATCCTTATCCTGCTGATCATGGCCTGTTTGATTACATAACAAACCTACCTGTCTCTCCTCCTTGAGGTAATCACTGATCCAACAAACTGATAGGTGTAAGCAATTACCAATTACCAGCCATGTCACATCAGGGATTTCTTCAAAGGAGGGCAGTAGGAAGGATGCATTTGAACAGGGCATGTAATCTTCTCCATGACCCCATCCAGATCTTCGGCCCGGTCCAGTGTATATTCCGATTCAAGAGCCAGCAGGAGGCCATAGAGAGAGCCAACAGTACGGAGTACGGCTTGGCTTCTGCCGTGTTCACACGCAATCTGGACCGGGCTCTCTCTGTGTCTGCCGCCCTGGAGACTGGCACCGTCTGGTAGGTTACTGTTAACTCCTGAACAATGGTACCTTGCTAGTATCACTACATATGACTACAGCAACAACTATTAGCTGCTACTATTCCCATCCTAACAATTCAATACTAGTACTAATATCCAAAATAGTGTAAGGATGAGAACTGGATGCTAGTGATTGATTAGTAATGTCTGACAAGTTCCTATAAATACTGTAGGTTAGTCCCATAGAGATAGATAGAGCACTCATCTTTGTATCTGTTACAGAATGGCAGGCACCATTGAGGCTATCTTCATTTTAAAGTAGTGAATTTGGTTCTTTCCGATTGGCTGAACCCTCCTGATGACCCGGTTGGACATGACTCCAACAGGGTCACCAGGAGGGATCAGCCAATGAAGTTGGAATTTGCATACCAGTTGACTACATTAAAATGGTGGAAGCCCTCAATGGCGCTTCCCATGCTAATGTGGCCTCTATGCCACTAGAGGCCTCTATAATTCTCTATGGTTAGTCCTCTCTCCTGCAGACAGACTAGTTGACATAAGGACTTGTTACTACTACTACCACTACTACTACTACTAATAATAATAATATTACTGCTACCACTTCTACTACTATTACTACTGTTACCATTGGCCCAAAGCCAACCACTACTACTACCACTACTACTACTAATAATAATAATAATATTACTGCTACCACTTCTACTACTATTACTACTGTTACCATTGGCCCAAAGCCAACCACTACTACTACCACTACTACTACTACTAATAATAATAATATTACTGCTACCACTTCTACTACTATTACTACTGTTACCATTGGCCCAAAGCCAACCACTACTACTACCACTACTACTACTACTACTAATAATAATAATATTACTGCTACCACTTCTACTACTATTACTACTGTTACCATTGGCCCAAAGCCAACCACTACTACTACCACTACTACTACTAATAATAATAATAATATTACTGCTACCACTTCTACTACTATTACTACTGTTACCATTGGCCCAAAGCCAACCACTACTACTACCACTACTACTACTACTAATAATAATAATATTACTGCTACCACTTCTACTACTATTACTACTGTTACCATTGGCCCAAAGCCAACCACTACTACTACCACTACTACTACTACTAATAATAATAATATTACTGCTACCACTTCTACTACTATTACTACTGTTACCATTGGCCCAAAGCCAACCACTACCAACCACTACTACTACCACTACTACTACTACTACTAATAATAATATTACTGCTACCACTTCTACTACTATTACTACTGTTACCATTGGCCCAAAGCCAACCACTACTACTACCACTACTACTACTACTAATAATAATAATATTACTGCTACCACTTCTACTACTATTACTACTGTTACCATTGGCCCAAAGCCAACCACTACTACTACCACTACTACTACTACTACTAATAATAATAATATTACTGCTACCACTTCTACTACTATTACTACTGTTACCATTGGCCCAAAGCCAACCACTACTACTACCACTACTACTACTACTACTAATAATAATATTACTGCTACCACTTCTACTACTATTACTACTGTTACCATTGGCCCAAAGCCAACCACTACTACTACCACTACTACTACTACTAATAATAATAATATTACTGCTACCACTTCTACTACTATTACTACTGTTACCATTGGCCCAAAGCCAACCACTACTACTACCACTACTACTACTACTAATAATAATAATATTACTGCTACCACTTCTACTACTATTACTACTGTTACCATTGGCCCAAAGCCAACCACTACTACTACCACTACTACTACTACTACTAATAATAATATTACTGCTACCACTTCTACTACTATTACTACTGTTACCATTGGCCCAAAGCCAACCACTACTACTACCACTACTACTACTACTAATAATAATAATATTACTGCTACCACTTCTACTACTATTACTACTGTTACCATTGGCCCAAAGCCAACCACTACTACTACCACTACTACTACTACTACTAATAATAATAATATTACTGCTACCACTTCTACTACTATTACTACTGTTACCATTGGCCCAAAGCCAACCACTACTACTACCACTACTACTACTACTACTAATAATAATATTACTGCTACCACTTCTACTACTATTACTACTGTTACCATTGGCCCAAAGCCAACCACTACTACTACCACTACTACTACTACTAATAATAATAATATTACTGCTACCACTTCTACTACTATTACTACTGTTACCATTGGCCCAAAGCCAACCACTACTACTACAACTACTACTACTACTAATAATAATAATATTACTGCTACCACTTCTACTACTATTACTACTGTTACCATTGGCCCAAAGCCAACCACTACTACTACCACTACTACTACTAATAATAATAATAATATTACTGCTACCACTTCTACTACTATTACTACTGTTACCATTGGCCCAAAGCCAACCACTACTACTACCACTACTACTACTACTACTAATAATAATATTACTGCTACCACTTCTACTACTATTACTACTGTTACCATTGGCCCAAAGCCAACCACTACTACTACCACTACTACTACTAATAATAATAATAATATTACTGCTACCACTTCTACTACTATTACTACTGTTACCATTGGCCCAAAGCCAACCACTACTCCTTACCATTACTACTTTATTATTAATTTACTCCATGTGCTGCTAACTACTACTTTCTACAGTACAACTTCTATTAGCATTTTACCCATGTACTCCCTAGTCCCTCTGACTCCGTATCCCCTACTTATACCTCTTCATGTGAGAAAGCAGCTGTAGCTGCACCTTGTGGCCACAAGATAGAGCCGGGTAGATAGGTAGGTATCCCAGACGAAGCTCCTCTGTGTGGCAGTGAGAGAAGGACAAGGAGTGGGAGAGAAAAAGGAATAAATATTTTTATTTCACCTTTATTTAACCAGGTAGGCTAGTTGAGAACAAGTTCTCATTTACAACTGCGACCTGGCCAAGATAAAGCATAGCAATTCGACACATACAACAAGACAGAATTACACATGGAATAAACAAAACATACAGTCAATAATACAGTAGAAAAAAAGAACAAAGTCTATATACAGTGAGTGCAAATGAGGTAAGATAAGGGAGTTAAGGCAATAAATAGGCCACGGTGGCGAAGTAATTACAATATAGCAATTAAACACTGGAATGGTAGATGTGCAGAAGATGAATGTGCAAGTAGAGATACTGGGGTGCAAAGGAGCAAGATAAATAAATAAATAAATACAGTATGGGGATGAGGTAGATAGATGGGCTGTTTACAGATGGGCTATGTACAAGTGCAGTGATCTGTGAGCTGCTCTGACAGCTGGTGCTTAAAGCTAGTGAGGGAGATATGAGTCTCCAGCTTCAGTGATTTTTGCAGTTCGTTCCAGTCATTGGCAGCAGAGAACTGGAAGGAAAGGTGACCAAAGGAGGAATTGACTTTGGGGGTGACCAGTGAGATATACCTGCTGGAGCGCGTGCTACGAGTAGGTGCTGCTATGGTGACCAGTGAGCTGAGATAAGGCGGGGCTTTACCTAGCAGAGACTTGTAGATAGCCTGTAGCCAGTGGGTTTGGCGACGAGTATGAAGCGAGGGCCAACCAACGAGAGCGTACAGGTCGCAGTGGTGGGTAGTATATGGGGCTTTGGTGACAAAACGGATGGCACTGTGATAGACTGCATCCAATTTGTTGAGTAGAGTGTTGGAGGCTATTTTATAGATGACATCGCCGAAGTCGAGTATCGGTAGGATGGTCAGTTTTACGAGGGTATGTTTGGCAGCATGAGTGAAGGATGCTTTGTTGCGATATAGGAAGCCGATTCTAGATTTAATTTTGGATTGGAGATGCTTAATGTGAGTCTGGAAGGGCAGTGATCGATTGAATAGCATGCATTTAGTTTTACTTGCATATAAGAGCAGTTGGGGGCCATGGAAGGAGAGTTGTATGGCATTGAAGATCGTCTGGAGGTTCGTTAACACAGTACCCAAAGAGGGGCCAGAAGTATACAGAATGGTGTTGTCTGCGTAGAGGTGGATCAGAGAATCACCAGCAGCAAGAGTGACATCATTGATGTACACTGAGAAGAGTCGGCACGAGAATTGAACCCTGTGTCTCCCCCATAGAGACTGCCAGAGGTCCGGACAACAGGCCTTGTGATTTGACACACTGAACT
Organism: Oncorhynchus clarkii lewisi; assembly: GCF_045791955.1. Taxonomy (NCBI): domain Eukaryota; kingdom Metazoa; phylum Chordata; class Actinopteri; order Salmoniformes; family Salmonidae; genus Oncorhynchus; species Oncorhynchus clarkii. Next base: position 17,077 of record NW_027258515.1, read on the forward strand.
CTATCAGAGAAGTAGTTGGTGAACCAGGCGAGGCAATCATTTGAGAAACCAAGGCTGTCGAGTCTGCCATGCCAATGTGGTGATTGACAGAGTCGAAAGCCTTGGCCAGGTTGATGAATACGGCTGCACAGTAATGTCTCTTATCGATGGCGGTTATGATATCGTTTAGGACCTTGAGTGTGGCTGAGGTGCACCTATGACCAGCATAGCGAAGAAGGTACGGTGGGATTTGAAATGGTTGGTAATCTGTTTGTTAACTTGGCTTTCGAAGACCTTAGAAAGACAGGGTAGGATAGATATAGGTCTGTAGCAGTTTGGGTCTAGATTGTCACCCCCTTTGAAGAGGGGGATGACCGCGGCAGCTTTCCAATCTTTGGGAATCTCAGACGATACAAAAGATAGTTTGAACAGGCTAGTAATAGGGGTTGCAACAATTTCGGCAGATAATTTTAGAAAGAGAGGGTCCAGATTGTCTAGCCCGGCTGATTTGTAGGGGTCCAGATTTTACAGCTCTTTCAGAACATCAGCTATCTGGATTTGGGTGAAGGAGAAATGGTGGGGGCTTGGGCGGGTTGCTGTGGAGGGTGCCGGGCAGTTGGCCGGGGTAGGGGTAGCCAGGTGGAAAGCATGGCCAGCTGTAGAGAAATGCTTATTGAAATTCTCAATTATAGTGGATTTATTGGTGGTAACAGTGTTTCCTAACCTCAGAGCAGTGGGCAGCTGGGAGGAGGTGCTCTTATTCTCCATGGACTTTACAGTGTCCCAGAACTGTTTTGAGTTTGTACTACAGGATGCAAATTTCTGTTTGAAAAAGCTAGCCTTAGCTTTCCTAACTGCCTGTGTATATTTGTTCCTAACTTCCGTGAAAAGTTGCATATCACGGGGGCTATTCGATGCTAATGCAGAACGCCACAGGATGTTTTTGTGCTGGTCAAGGGCAGACAGGTCTGGAGTGAACCAAGGACTTTATCTATTCCTGGTTCTAAATATTTTGAATGGAGCATGCTTATTTAAGATGGTGAGGAAGGCACTTTTTAAAGAATAGCCAGACATCCTCTACTGATGGGATGAGTTCAATGTCATTCCAGGATACCCCGGCCAGGTCGATTAGCAAGGCCTGCTCGCAGATGTGTTTTAGGGAGCGTTTGACAGTGATGAGGGGTGGTTGTTTGATCGCAGACCCATTACGGATGCAGGCAATGAGGCAGTGATCGCTGAGATCTTGATTGAAAACAGCAGAGGTGTATTTGGAGGGCGAGTTAGTTAGGATGATATCTATTAGGGTGCCGGTGTTTACGGATTTGGGGTTGTACCTGGTAGGTTCATTTATAATTTGTGTAAGATTGAGGGCAACAAGCTTAGATTGTAGGATGGCCGGGGTGTTAAGCATGTCCCAGTTTAGGTCACCTAGTAGCACGAGTTCAGAAGATAGATGGGGGGGGGAAATCAATTCACATATGGTGTCAAGGGCACAGCTGGAGGCAGAGGGTGGTCTATAGCAAGCGGCAACGGTGAGAGACTTGTTTCTGGAAAGGTGAGTTTTTAGAAGTAGAAGCTCGAATTGTTTGGGTACAGACCTGGATAGTAAGACAGAACTCTGCAGGCTATCTTTGCAGTAGATTGCAACACCACCCCCTTTGGCAGTTCTATCTTGGCGGAAAATGTTATAGTTAGGAATGGAGATTTCAGGGTTTTTGGTAGTTTTCCTAAGCCAGGATTCAAACATGGCTAAGACACCCGGGTTGGCAGAGTGTGCTAAAGCAGTGAGTAAAACAAACTAAGGGGGTAGGCTTCTAATGGTAACATGCATGAAACCAAGGCTTTTACGGTTACAGAAGTCAAGAAATGAGACCACCTGGGGAGTGGGAGTGGAGCTAGGCACTGCAGGACCTGGATTAACCTCTCCATCACCAGAGGAACAGAGCAGAAGTAGGATAAGGTTACAGCTGAAGGCTATACGAACTGGCTGTCTAGCATGTTCGGAACAGAGAGTAAAAGGAGCAGGTTTCTGGGCAAGATAGCATAGATTCAAGGCATAGTGTACAGACAAAGGTAAGGTAGGATGTGAGTACATTGGAGGTAAACCTAGGCATTGAGTAATGATGAGAGAGATATAGACTCTAGAGACGTTAAAAACCAGGTGATGTCATTGCATATGTAGGAGGTGGAACAACATGGTTGGTTAAGGCATATTGAGCAGGGCTAGAGGCTCTACAGTGAAATAAGACAGTAATCACTAACCAGGACAGTAATGGACGAGGCATATTGATATTAGAGAGAGGCATACATAGCCAAGTGAACATATGGGTCCAGTGAGTGGTTGGGCTTCTACTCCCGTACCGGCAGTAGAAGGGGTCCAGATATTGTAGCCCAGGAGTGGGCTTCGGTGGTAGCCCAGGAGCCCTAGCCGGGCTAGCTTCAGGCTAATTTGTGCTTGCTCCGGGATGGAAACGCTAGCCAGGAGTAGTCACCCGTGATTGCGATTAGCTTGTTGCGAAGATCCAGATGAAAAGGTTCAGAGTTTGCGGAAGGAATCCGGGGATGCTATGTCCGTTATGCTCTCTCTCTCTCACTCTCTCTCACTTTCTGTCTCTCTCTCTCTCTCAGGGTAAACTGCTATAACGCCCTCCATGCCCAGGCACCATTCGGAGGATACAAAATGTCAGGCAATGGACGAGAGCTGTAAGTCACTTCTCTTCAACACTATGTGTGATGAAAGGGTTTACTAGTTTGTTTACCCACACATTTTGCACATTTTTAACACAATGTGAATGATTAGAACAATACAAATTATTTAGTATTTATTAACCTTTGTATTTTGATTCCTCAGGGGTGAGTATGCATTGGCAGAGTACTCTGAGGTGAAAGCTGTGACCATCAAACTGACTGAGGCACTGTGAGGGACACAGGAGAGACCACAAACCACTACTAGAGCCCAGCCCAGCACTACTCTGTCATCAACTCAGGCTGTGTCCCAACACTCTGAAGCCACTCCCTTTCATCATCTTCTTGTCTCCTTTCATTTATCACCTTTGGTCATAAAGAGTTTGATTTGTGCGTGTGCTGTGCTCAAATCCTATTCAACACCTATTTCACCTATCACTCAAAGTCATAAGGTGTAAAAGCCAAGGAAAGGACACCATTGAAGGGTGTTGGGACACTGGAGTGGCTTGAAGTGGCTTTCTTTCCTTGGCAAATTAAAGGAAACAAGGAGAGGTGGCCAATCTGGAAGTGAATTGGGACGCAGCCAAACCCTATTAGCGTTTCAGACCCTCCCACAGCTCTATTGCTCCAGGGGTGTATTCATAGGAACCAATTGGAAGCAAATGGGACGAAATGGGAGGGACCTACCTGAATTTGTCCAATAGAAATTGCTACGGTTCGCAACACTTTACACTAATGAATACACCCCAGCCCTTTACAATACCACAGCACTTCAGAGCTTCACTAATAATAACAAATAAAAAAATGTGTTTCTTAATTTGGGGTTTTCTGATATGAATGTTCTTCTCTCATTTTGAGGAGCATTTTCTCCCTTTTCAAATGGTGGAATGAATTTTAATTCCCGTTCCAAACAAGGTAATGTTTACCTCTATTTTTAACTTTCTAATGCCCAGAAGAAAGACCTGTTTTTAATCCACTACAATAACAATATATAGGTCTAGTACTGTACTAGCAAACCTTAACTGGCATTTTAACACTTTTAAACACTTTACATTGCATTGCATTTGGATCTGTGTACAATATCTTTCAGAGTTGCTCATCTATAAGGTCTTGACCAGCGTGGCAACATTCTGCTAACTTTACTACAATTCCCAGGTTTCACAGAAATACTGGTCAGATTCAGGGATTGATGGAAAACCTGGGAATTTTCTGAAAGTGAACAGAATTTTGCAGCACTAGTCTTGACTCCTGAGTACTGTTATTAACATATTGTTATGTCTTGGGTGACGATACCCCTGATGATTTTTGTATGCTTTGTGGTTTTATTGAACTAAATGTAGGAAGTTTTGCAAATGGTTTGATGTAATGTATTTCTTTGCAATACATATGGGGCTGGTTTCCCAAACTAAAACAACATTTCAATGGAGATTCTCATTTGAGATTTGTGTTTAATCCAAGCACTCGGGTTAATCTGTGTCTGGGAAACCGGAGCCTAATTCAATAAGGTAAAACATGGGGCTTGTGTCCTATTGGTGTTTTTAATGGTATAACAATGCTACTGAAAACTGCCATTATGTTGAAAATACAAGTTATTTGGACTCCAGTAATGTCTCCAATGGGAGGTAAACCATTCCTTGTCACAATATGCACCATATGTGAGATGTTACAATGTATAACAAACCACAAGGAAACAAGTCATTCTGTTTCTTTCATTTGCTAGACTCTCACTTTTTATATGGATATTTAAATACACATTTTAAATAAAATAAAATGGAATGTGTTTGTGATTCGTTTGGATTTTCATGTCATACAGATAAGATTGTAACACCTCTTGGAGAAAAGCAGTTTCTTGGAATATGTTTACCAGCAACTGCTAGTTAAAAAGGGAAAGTATTTTTTTTATTTAAATGAAGGATTCTGTCTGTCTATCCATTCTAATTTCCTTTTAGAAGTCATTGAGTGCTGCTGTATCAAATTCCATTACAGTCCAAGGCAAAATATACCACATTCATTGACAGTTCAGAATTATCACCAAGAAAACAGAAAATACAGAGTGAAACATGTACATTTTCCTAGACAAAGTTATCAAATAGCAGAAATGCTTTCAACTAGTTTGACCTCACTCACTCACTCTCACACACACACACACACACACAGGTTTTGCATGACATTAGTATGGATTGGCTGGCTTTAGGACCACTGCACTGTTGGTTAAGGGCTTGTAAGTAAGCAGTAGACTTGTTGTATTCGGCGCATGTGACAAATTTTGATTTGATTTGCTCCGCATTATGAATGCCCTGACTTTTGCAGAGGCCATATCACCTTAAATGCTGCACGGCCAATGCAGACATCGGATTGACCAGAGTGGCAGTTTGCTTTGCCAGTTAGTCCTTCTGTGTCACTTTCAGAAAGCAGAGACCGCACCAGTTTGCGTTGCCAATCAGCCGTTAAGGCAGTGAGCTGATTCATGCTTTGCCAGTCAGTCGTTAAGGCAGTGAGCTGATTCATGCTTTGCCAGTCAGTCGTTAAGGCAGTGAGCTGATTCATGCTTTGCCAGTCAGCCATTAAGGCAGTGAGCTGATTCATGCTTTGCCAGTCAGTCGTTAAGGCAGTGAGCTGATTCATGCTTTGCCAGTCAGTCGTTAAGGCAGTGAGCTGATTCATTTGATGTCAGCACTTTGAACTCGGCCTTGTAAACTTTGTTGTAATCCGATAGACTTTTTGATGACCATTTGAAACCAAAAGTTATTTTATTGCTAGAACAATAAAGGCTGTGATAGCTGTAGGTCTAATTGATATGTTCATTCATTTACCCAGTAGGCTAGAGCAATTTTGATTTCATGTATTGGTATGAAAATAAACACAGAGCATTTCCCCAAAATACACGTTTTTTGGCTTCAAATACAATAACAATGGTTGTCTTTTCTTACTATAGACCTATTTGATCATCATGCTCTGCCTGCATCTCTAATCCCCATCTGTAGCATACCTGTATCTGGTAGAATACATTAACACCTTTCTCTCTCCATCAGTCTTGCTTGTCCATCTTCCTCAATATTCCAACAGATCAATCTTTCTGTCAAAACGTCATTAAATATTGGTAAGTAATTTAGCTATGGTGTAGATGTAGGACTGTTTCTTTACTAATTACACAGACAGTGCCACTACTGCAATAATATCAGACAGAGAGAGACAAGCTGGCAGAGAGAGACAAGCTGGCCCGGGGGAAATGTGAGAGCCGCCCCTTTTGTAGGCTGCTATGTTGCAATCAATATTCTCGGTGCCGTCTTGTTTAAACAAAATGTTTCAATATTCTCCGAGCCACCTTGTTGATACAATGTTTCAATATTCTCCGAGCCACCTTGGTGATACAATGTTTCAATATTCTCCGAGCCACCTTGGTGATACAATGTTTCAATATTCTCCGAGCCACCTTGGTGATACAATGTTTCAATATTCTCCGAGCCACCTTGGTGATACAATGTTTCAATATTCTCCGAGCCACCTTGGTGATACAATGTTTCAATATTCTCCGAGCCACCTTGGTGATACAATGTTTCAATATTCTCCGAGCCACCTTGTTGATACAATGTTTCAATATTCTCCGAGCCACCTTGGTGATACAATGCTTCAATATTCGCAGAATGTTTCCTTCCCTGGTGAATAATGCAGACAGGCAAATGCTAAAATTAGCGGGAAGCGCATGAGCCAATGCCGGCGGGAAGCACAGGAGACACTGACACTGTCATAGTTCACTGTGTGCACCGGTCCACAAGGGTGGCTTCATATAGCCTATAGCAGGAGATTGGCAAACTTTTTCACGTGGAGTGCCAATTTACAATTGATCCTACCATTTCTAAAGATCTGCTTGATGATTTTCATAAGCATTGCAGGCTGCCTAACTGTGCCTCAAAAAAAGTCTAACTGCCAACAACTAACTAATTACAATGAACAGAAACATGTAATGTGTTGGTTCAGTGTTTCATGAGCTGAAATAAAATATCCCAGAAATGTTCCATATGCACAAAAAGCTTATTTCTCTCAAATTTGGTGCACAATTTGTTTACATCCCTGTTAGTGAGCATTTCCCCTTTGCCAAGATAAGCCATCCACCTGACAGGACTGGCATATCAAGAATATGGTTCAACCGCATGATCATTACACAGCTGCACCTTGTGCTGGGGACAATAAAAGGCCACTCTAAAATGTGCAGTTTTGTCACACAACACAATGCCACAAATGTCTCAAGTTTGGAGGGAGTGTGCAATTCGCATGCTGACTGCAACATTGTCCACCAGAGCTGTTGCCAGATAATTGAATGTTAATTTCTCTACCATAAGCCGCCTTCAACATCATTTTAGAGATTTTTGCAATACATCCAACTGGCCTCACAACCACAGACCATGTGTATGGCTTTGTGTGGGCGAGCAGTTTGCTGATGTCAACATTGTGAACAGAGTGCCCCATGGTGGCAGTGGGGTTATGGTATGGGCAGGAATAAGATACGGGACAACAAACACATTACATTTTATTGATTGCAACTTGACTGAACAGAGATTCCGTGACAAGATTCTGAGGCCCATTGTCGTGCCATTCATCCGCTGCCATCACCTCATGTTTCAGCATGATAATGCACAGCCCCATGTCGCAAGGATCTGTACACAATTCCTGGAACCTGAAAATGTCCCAGTTCTTCCATGGCCTGCATACTCACCAGACATGTCACCCATTAAGCATGTTTGGGATGCTCTGTATCAAAGTGTATGACAGCATGTTCCAGTTCCAGCCAATATCCAGCAACTTTGCTCAGCCATTGTAGAGGAGTGGGACAACATTCCATAGGCCACAATCAACAGCCTATTCAATGTGTTGCGCTGCATTAGGCAAACAGTGGTCACATCAGATACTGATTGGTTTTCTGATCCACTCCCTTATATTTTTAAAGATATCTGTGACCAACAGATGCATATCTGTATTCCCAGTCATGTGAAATCCATAATTGAGGGTCAAGTGAATGTATTTCAATTGACTGATTTCTTTATATGAACTGTAACTCGGTAAAATCTTGTAAATTGTTTCATGTTGCTTTTATATTTTTGTTCAGTATGTATAGTTGGCTAATAGACAGAGGCGCTGTCCATTCAGCACCATGCCACGGAGCTCCACTAAACCTACCTGTACCGAGACGCCGTCCATTCTGCGGTTCTGAATCACGGGCACGGATTTAACTCACTTTAAAAAGTCATGTGTAGATTTTCCTTTTGTATTTCGTGATTTTCGTCATTCTTTGGTCGAGTTTGTTTGTCTTCATGCGTCCTTGTCGATTGTAGGCCTGATGTAGGCTATTATACATTTGATTTCAATGCCTGTCTAGGATTTATCTGTCGTAGTTGGTATTAGTGGTCAGCTGTTTTATACCGTGGTTCCTTTCACCTTGATGTCCGCATTTGAAGTTGGGATGGTTGTGACTTGATAGCGTGTATTATGCATCTATTTCATGTTCACTGTTTGCGCGATTCCACAAGTAAATTAGTAAATTCATGATAAGGTTGAGTAGTGGTTGACATTGTAGCCTACACGCAGTTCCACATTCCTTTAAAACAAATATTGCAATGATAATTAATGCCTGGGGTAATTTGTATGAGTTTTAGCTGTTCTCCAAAATAGCATTTTAGAGTTGAAAAAGTAAGTATAAATGCAGTAAATGAGCTTCAACCATAGGTTTAGCAGAACTAATGCAACTAGTACAGTAGCATACAGTCATTGTACAGTAGGCTATTCCCATTTCCGGGTTATGAGACAGACAGCGTGGTAGGCAGCATCACAGGCTGGAAGTGTTTGGTTTGATGAAATCAGGAAGTTGACGTTTTTCCTTTGCAATCCGTGCTTGTGTGTGTTCCTTCGGCTATTTTGTCTTCGGTTAAACTTTCACTTGTGGATATACCGAAGTTTAGCCTGTTCAATGCTTTAGAAGCGCAAAATCAGTACCATTCGACAGTGCTTGAACACTGCGGACAATGCGGTGAGTAAATATTCCTTATCAACCACACTCATTAACGAGCAACAAGTGCGCACGTTTCGCAAACAAATGTGTCTACTTGCTGTCACTGGACGCACGTTTGGCACGTTTCAGAGTTTATAAGCCTAATAAAGTCAACTTGTTAAAGAATCAAGACCATGCACACAGTGTGTGGTTTTAAAGATGTGGCATGTGTAAACCAAAGTGAATTAACTGAAGTGTCGTGTGTGTTCAAGGCCGTAAGAAATAGTAACGTCTCTATTTTTATAGTTCTGGCTGTAGACTAGTGTGTGTTCAAGGCGGTCGGAAATAGTAACGTCTCTGTTTTTATAGTTCTGGCTGTAGACTAGTGTGTGTTCAAGGCCGTAAGAAATAGTAACGTCTCTATTTTTATAGTTCTGGCTGTAGACTAGTGTGTGTTCAAGGCCGTCAGAAATAGTAACGTCTCTGTTTTTATAGTTCTGGCTGTAGACTAGTGTGTGTTCAAGGCGGTCAGAAATAGTAACGTCTCTGTTTTTATAGTTCTGGCTGTAGACTAGTGTGTGTTCAAGGCCGCCAGAAATAGTAACGTCTCTGTTTTTATAGTTCTGGCTGTAGACTAGTGTGTGTTCAAGGCCGTCAGAAATAGTAACGTCTCTGTTTTTATAGTTCTGGCTGTAGACTAGTGTGTGTTCAAGGCGGTCAGAAATAGTAACGTCTCTGTTTTTATAGTTCTGGCTGTAGACTAGTGTGTGTTCAAGGCCGTCAGAAATAGTAACGTCTCTGTTTTTATAGTTCTGGCTGTAGACTAGTGTGTGTTCAAGGCCGTCAGAAATAGTAACGTCTCTGTTTTTATAGTTCTGGCTGTAGACTAGTGTGTGTTCAAGGCGGTCAGAAATAGTAACGTCTCTGTTTTTATAGTTCTGGCTGTAGACTAGTGTGTGTTCAAGGCGGTCAGAAATAGTAACGTCTCTGTTTTTATAGTTCTGGCTGTAGACTAGTGTGTGTTCAAGGCCGTCAGAAATAGTAACGTCTCTGTTTTTATAGTTCTGGCTGTAGACTAGTGTGTGTTCAAGGCCGTCAGAAATAGTAACGTCTCTGTTTTTATAGTTCTGGCTGTAGACTAGTGTGTGTTCAAGGCCGTCAGAAATAGTAACGTCTCTGTTTTTATAGTTCTGGCTGTAGACTAGTGTGTGTTCAAGGCCGTCAGAAATAGTAACGTCTCTGTTTTTATAGTTCTGGCTGTAGACTAGTGTGTGTTCAAGGCCGTCAGAAATAGTAACGTCTCTGTTTTTATAGTTCTGGCTGTAGACTAGTGTGTGTTCAAGGCCGTCAGAAATAGTAACGTCTCTGTTTTTATAGTTCTGGCTGTAGACTAGTGTGTGTTCAAGGCCGTCAGAAATAGTAACGTCTCTGTTTTTATAGTTCTGGCTGTAGACTAGTGTGTGTTCAAGGCCGTCAGAAATAGTAACGTCTCTGTTTTTATAGTTCTGGCTGTAGACTAGTGTGTGTTCAAGGCCGTCAGAAATAGTAACGTCTCTGTTTTTATAGTTCTGGCTGTAGACTAGTGTGTGTTCAAGGCCGCCAGAAATAGTAACGTCTCTGTTTTTATAGTTCTGGCTGTAGACTAGTGTGTGTTCAAGGCCGTCAGAAATAGTAACGTCTCTGTTTTTATAGTTCTGGCTGTAGACTAGTGTGTGTTCAAGGCCGTCAGAAATAGTAACGTCTCTGTTTTTATAGTTCTGGCTGTAGACTAGTGTGCGTTTTACACAGAGATAATTTAAAAATACAAATTCACTAAATTAGGCAACTGTGTCTGGGTGGGTATAATTTGTGGAACTGGGTGGGTATAATTTGTGGAACAGGGTGGGTATAATTTGTGGAACAGGGTGGGTATAATTTGTGGAACTGGGTGGGTATAATTTGTGGAACGGGGTGGGTATAATTTGTGGAACGGGGTGGGTATAATTTGTGGAACGGGGTGGGTATAATTTTTGGAACGGGGTGGGTATAATTTGTGGAACTGGGTGGGTATAATTTGTGGAACGGGGTGGGTATAATTTGTGGAACGGGGTGGGTATAATTTGTGGAACGGGGTGGGTATAATTTGTGGAACGGGGTGGGTATAATTTGTGGAACGGGGTGGGTATAATTTGTGGAACGGGGTGGGTATAATTTGTGGAACGTTCCAACAGGAATCTGTTCCAAGAGCTTTGTAAAGTACAAGGATGTCAACAAACAACCCATTCAAAGCAGCACGATCACTTCACATAGCTGTTTATTGTATATGGGTCTGAAACAATAACACGAGAAGTCATAAAAGTTGTAGTATAAAGCTTCTCGTACTAGACACAAGTACATTATTCTAATTAAGGCATCTCGACAACTATAGTTGTAAATGTTGGGTGGCAATTTGTGTATCCATTAACTTGTTGTTATGCAATGTGAGTGTGTGACTGCTTTCACTTTCTCTAGATCAAACCTATGTCTGGCTGTCTGCATGACTGGCTGTGTTTCGCAGGGATCTGACTAATGGCCTCTCCCTCTGTCCTCCCTCCTACCACAGCCCATCTCTGACCAGTGTCTTCCACCACACCAGTGACTCAGACTGGGACCAGTCCCACTGACCACCACCACCCTGTGCTGGTGCTAGTTCAGTCCTGCCCTGCTGTGGAGGAGGAGGCATGTCCTACTGGTCAGTCGGCCTCTCCAAGGCCACTGGAGACACACAGAGCAACAACATGGAGGAACAAGAGAAACACGATCTTGAACAAGATGGTGAGAGAATTCACTTTTACTGTATTGTACTTATCTCAGAGTCTTTTCCTTATTCCTTACATTGGAGGAGAATGTCCAAGGTCCCATCAGACCTTTAGAGAAGGATATGAGTAGAAAGAATGCAAGGAATCAAGGAAAGACGGCTTGATAATGAGCCATAGGCTGGTTAATGTGTTTTCCCTGGTTGTGGTTAGTACTGGAACATTCTTTGTGTGTCTGTTTCCAGTTCAACCCTCTGCCAACCCTCTGCCATTCAGAATTGGTGAGGCTCATCTGTGTCTGAGTGTCTACTGCTTAAATATAGAAGACAGAACTGAAACAACAACACCACTGGGTTCAGTCAAGTGGTGGCAGCAGCACTACTGTATCCTATGTTACTACTGAAGTCACTGCAGCACCGTCTGAAACAACAACACCACTGGGTTCAGTCAAGTGGTGGCAGCAGCACTACTGTATCCTATGTTACTACTGAAGTCACTGCAGCACCGTCTGAAACAACAACACCACTGGGTTCAGTCAAGTGGTGGCAGCAGCACTACTGTATCCTATGTTACTACTGAAGTCACTGCAGCACCGTCTGAAACAACAACACCACTGGGTTCAGTCAAGTGGTGGCAGCAGCACTACTGTATCCTATGTTACTACTGAAGTCACTGCAGCACCGTCTGAAACAACAACACCACTGGGTTCAGTCAAGTGGTGGCAGCAGCACTACTGTATCCTATGTTACTACTGAAGTCACTGCAGCACCGTCTGAAACAACAACACCACTGGGTTCAGTCAAGTGGTGGCAGCAGCACTACTGTATCCTATGTTACTACTGAAGTCACTGCAGCACCGTCTGAAACAACAACACCACTGGGTTCAGTCAAGTGGTTACTACTGAAGTCACTGCAGCACCGTCTGAAACAACAACACCACTGGGTTGTATGGCAGCAGCACCTATCCTATGTTACTACTGAAGTCACTGCAGCACCGTCTGAAATGACCTTTTATAGTTATGGGCCCTGGTCAAAAGTAGGGCACTATCCGTAGGGAATAGGGTGCCATTTTGGACGGACACTACGTAAATATACTGTAGATGCTTTAGAAAGGCTCTGTGGAAGAATTGACACCTCCATGTTTTCATTCAGAAGGGCATTTTCTCGTCTCATAACATGTTTTTAAATCATATTGATTGTGGAATTTGAAACTTTGACATTTAGATGGTTCATAAAATTGCTTGTTTGTCGGTGATGTGTGGAACAGCAAAATCATTGTCTAGAAGGGCAACTGTGTCTTACTCAGTACCAGTGGCAGGTGTGATAGACCACATATAGGTTGTGAGAGTATGAAAAATGGCGTGTGTGAGAGAGCGAATGAAAAAGCATGTGTGGGAGAGACAGAAACTTTTATTCTTCCTCTCTCTCTCTCCCCTTTCTCTCTCTTCCACTCCTCTCTCTCTCTCCCCTTTCTCTCTCTTCCTCTCTCTCTCTCCCCTTTCTCTCTCTTCCTCTCTCTCTCTCTCTCTCTCTTCCTCTCTCTCTCTCTCTCTCTTCCTCTCTCTCTCTCTCTTCCACTCCTCTCTCTCTCTCTCTTCCTCTCTCTCTCTCTCTCTCTCTTCCACTCCTCTCTCTCTCCCCTTTCTCTCTCTTTCTCTCTCTCTCTCTCTCTTCCACTCCTCTCTCTCTCCCCTTTCTCTCTCTTCCTCTCTCTCTCTCTCTCTCTCTCTTCCACTACTCTCTCTCTCCCCTTTCTCTCTCTCTCTTCCACTCCTTTCTCTCTCTCCCTCTCTCTCTCTGTCTCCCACTCCCCTTTCTCTCTCCCTATCTCTGCCTCTTCTACTCCTCTCTCTCTCTCTCTCTCTCTCTCTCTCTCTCTCCCCTTTCTCTCTCGCTCTCTCGCTCTCTCTCTATCTCCCACTCCTCTTTCTCTCTCTCTCTCATTCTCTCTCTCTCTCTCATTCTCTCTCTTCCACTCCTCTCTCTCTATCTCCCACTCCTCTTTCTCTCTCTTCCACTCCTCTCTCTCTCTATCTCCCACTCCTCTTTCTCTCTCTCTCATTCTCTCTCTCTCTCTCTCATTCTCTCTCTTCCACTCCTCTCTCTCTCTATCTCCCACTCTCTCTCTTTCTCTCTCTTCCACTCCTCTCTCTCTCTATCACCCACTCCTCTTTCTCTCTCTCTCTCTCTCTCTCTCTCTCTCTCTTCCACTCCTCTTTCTTTCTCTCTCTCTCTCCCACTCCTCTCTCTCTCTCTCTCTCTCTACCACTCCTCTCTCTCTCTCTATCTCCCACTCCTCTTTCTCTCTCTTCCACTCCTCTCTCTCTCTATCTCCCACTCCTCTTTCTCTCTCTCTCTCTCTCTCTTCCACTCCTTTCTTTCTTTCTCTCTCTCTCTCTCTCTCTCTCTCTCTCTCTCTCTCTCTTCCACTCCTCTCTATCTCCCACTCCTCTCTCTCTCTCTCTCTCGCTCTCTCCCACTCCTCTCTCTCTCTCCCACTCCTCTCTCTCTCTCTCTCTCTCTCCCACTCCCCTCTCTCTCTCTCTCTCCCTCTCCCTCTTTCTCTCTCTCTCTCTTCCACTCCTCTCTCTCTCGCTCTCTTTTCCACTCCCATTTTTCTCTCTCTCCCCCTTTCAATTCAATTGAATTTATTGACATGGCAAGTTCATTATTACTTACATTGTCAAAGTATACATATCGAAAAATACATATATATTTTTATATATAAAATATATATATATATATTTATATATAAATAAATGTGGGATCAACAGTAATAGTGGTAGTGGACATGGGATTACCATTAACAACAACTACAACAATATTAATGAGAACAACAATACATTAAAGCTATGGTAGTAGACCAGTGTCAACATGACTGAGAAGACACATGACGTGGTATGAAAGACTGCACATTTTGGCTTTTCACCCAATAAATATTATATTTTTTCTTCATCTTTTATAGTTTCAAATTCTTTGTATTGAATTATAATTTTGGGAAATAAATATTCTGTTAGGTCTGAGTATTTGTTACAGTGTAATAGGAAATGCAGCTCTGTCTCTACCTCTCTCTCTCTCTCTCTCTCTCTGTCTTCCACTCCTCTTTCTCTCTCTCTCGCTCTCCTCTTTCTCTCTCTCTCTCTCTCTCTCTCTCTCTCTCTCTTCCACTCTCTCTCTCTCTCTCTCTCTCTCTCTCTCTCTCTCTCTCTCCCACTCCCCTTTCTCTGTCTCTCTCCGTCTCTTTTCCTCTCTCTCCCTCTCTCTCTGTCTCTCTCCCACTCCCCTTTCTCTGTCTCTCTCCGTCTCTCTTTTCCTCTCGCTCCCTCTCTCTCTGTCTCTCTCCCACTCCCGTTTCTCTCTCTCTCCGTCTCTCTTTTCCTCTCCCTCTCTCTCCCTCTCTCTCTGTCTCTCTCCCTCTCCCCTGTCTCTCTCTCTCTCCCACTCCCCTTGCTCTGTCTCTCTCTCCCACTCCCCTTGCTCTGTCTCTCTCTCCCACTCCCCTTGCTCTGTCTCTCTCCCACTCCCCTTTCTCTCTCTCCCTCTCTCTCTGTCTCTCTCCCACTCCCCTTGCTCTGTCTCTCTGTCTTTCTCCCACTCCCCTTCTCTCTCCCTCTCTTTCTCTCTCTTCCACTCCCATGTCTCTCTCTCTCTTCCACCCCTTTCTCTCTCTCCCTCTCTCTCTGTCTCTCTCCCACTCCCCTTTCTCTGTCTCTCTTTTCCTCTCCCTCTCGCTCCCTCTCTCTCTGTCTCTCTCCCACTCCCCTTTCTCTCTCTCTCCGTCTCTCTTTTCCTCTCCCTCTCTCTCCCTCTCTCTCTGTCTCTCTCCCTCCCCTGTCTCTCTCTCTCTTCCACCCCTTTCTCTCTCTCCCACTCCCCTTGCTCTGTCTCTCTCTCCCACTCCCCTTGCTCTGTATCTCTCCCACTCCCATTTCCCTCTCTCCCTCTCTCTCTGTCTCTCTCCCACTCCCCTTGCTCTGTCTCTCTCTCCCACTCCCCTTGCTCTGTCTCTCTCTCCCACTCCCCTTGCTCTGTATCTCTCCCACTCCCATTTCCCTCTCTCCCTCTCTCTCGGTCTCTCTCCCACTCCCCTTGCTCTGTCTCTCTCCCCCACTCCCCTTGCTCTGTCTCTCTCCCACTCCCCTTTCTCTCTCTCCCTCTCTCTCGGTCTCTCTCCCACTCCCCTTGCTCTGTCTCTCTCCCCTACTCCCCTTGCTCTGTCTCTCTCCCACTCCCCTTTCTCTCTCTCCCTCTCTCTCTGTCTCTCTCCCACTCCCCTTGCTCTGTCTCTCTCTCTCTCTCCCACTCCCTCTCTCTCTGTCTCTCTCCCTCTCTCTCTCTCTCCCTCTCTCTCTGTCACTCTCCCACTCCCCTGTCTCTCTCTCTGTCTCTCTCCCACTCCCCTTTCTCTCTCTCCCTCTCTCTCTGTCTCTCTCCCTCTCTCTCTTTCTCTCTCCCTCTCTGTCTCTCTCCCACTCCCCTTGCTCTGTCTCTCTCCCACTCCCCTTTCTCTCTCTCCCTCTCTCTCTGTCTCTCTCCCACTCCCCTGTCTCTCTCTCTGTCTCTCTCCCACTCTCCTGTCTCGCTCTCCTTCTCTCTCCCTCTCTCTCTCTCTCCCTCTCTCCCCCTCTCTCTCTCTCTCTCTCTCTCTCTCTCTCTCTCTCTCTCTGTCTCTCTCCCTCTCTCTCTCTCTCCCTCTCTCTCTGTCACTCTCCCACTCCCCTGTCTCTCTCTCTGTCTCTCTCCCACTCCCCTTTCTCTCTCTCCCTCTCTCCCTCTCTCTCTTTCTCTCTCCCTCTCTCTCTCTCTCTCTCCCTCTCTCTCTGTCTCTCTCCCACTCCCCTTTCTCTGTCTCTCTCCGTCTCTCTTTTCCTCTCTGTGAGGCTGTGTGCTAAGTGAAGTCTATCCCGGGGGAAGCAGGCAGAGAAGAGAGGTGGAGGGTTGGGTTACACTCTGCAGGGATGGGTGGTGGGGTAGAGATCGATAGGGGATAAAGACTGAGAGGCAGAGACATATCATCATTACCTTTCCTTTAGGACACTCCAGGAGGAGTCAGGAGGGAGAGAGGGAGGGAGGGAGACTGGTGGCTGGGGCCCCCCCCCCCCCCCCCTCCTCCTCTCTGACACTAGCTCTGAGTGCAGCCAGCCAGCCAGCCACAGCCAGGGAGGTAGAAGGAGGGATGCAGAGAGAGCCATCGGCCATGCAGACAGGCTAGAGAGAGGCTCCTTGGATGCATAACACACTACAGAGGGAAAGGCTGTATGAGAAAAGAAACAAGCGATCTGAATGCCATGGGGAGATGGGAGACTAGAGAAGGGTCCAGTCTCATAGTATGAACAGGTATGCTACAGGACATGTGGCTGACGCCCTAGCCCAGAGTAACACTGCTCACTGTAGTCACTGTGTAGCCGATGTAGCTAGCTGGGTGAATAGTCTTGTTTACAGTCTGGAGCATATGAACAGGGCATGTTGTTGTACGTGTGGCTAAAGCTAATGCTACATCAGATTAGTGGTAAATCTGTGAGTTTAATGTACTTTAGCTGTGATTGACGCTAGTGTTAGCCTGTAGGATCTGATTGTTTACCTGTGCAGCTGTGTGTACTGTGGGCTAGTAGAGGCATGTTTTTAATTCAGAGAGAGATGGGGACCCTGAAGATTTAATTTTCACTCTGACTGACTGGGTTTCGGGAAATCTCTTTTTATGCTTGACTATACACTGTGACTATACACTTTGTGACTATACACTGTGACTATACACTGTGACTATACACTGTGACTATACACTGTGACTATACACTGTGACTATACACTGTGACTATACACTGTGACTATACACTGTGACTATACACTGTGACTATACACTTTGTGACTATACACGTTGTGACTATACACGTTGTGACTATACACTTTGTGACTATACACTGTGACTATACACTGTGACTATACACTGTGACTATACACTGTGACTATACACTGTGACTATACACTGTGACTATACACTGTGACTATACACTTTGTGACTATACACGTTGTGACTATACACGTTGTGACTATACACGTTGTGACTATACACTTTGTGACTATACACTGTGACTATACACTGTGACTATACACTGTGACTATACACTGTGACTATACACTGTGACTATACACTGTGACTATACACTTTGTGACTATACACGTTGTGACTATACACGTTGTGACTATACACGTTGTGACTATACACGTTGTGACTATACACGTTGTGACTATACACTGTGACTATACACTGTGACTATACACTGTGACTATACACTGTGACTATACACTTTGTGACTATACACGTTGTGACTATACACGTTGTGACTATACACGTTGTGACTATACACGTTGTGACTATACACTTTGTGACTATACACTTTGTGACTATACACACTGTGACTATACACTTTGTGACTATACACTTTGACTATACACTGTGACTATACACTGTGACTATACACTGTGACTATACACTTTGTGACTATACACTTTGTGACTATACACTTTGTGACTATACACTTTGTGACTATACACTTTGTGACTATACACTTTGTGACTATACACTGTGACTATACACTTTGTGACTATACACTTTGTGACTATACACTTTGTGACTATACACTTTGTGACTATACACTTTGTGACTATACACACTGTGACTATACACACTGTGACTATACACTTTGACTATACACTTTGACTATACACTGACTATACACTTTGTGGCTATACACACTGTGGCTATACACTTTGTGACTATACACTTTGTGACTATACACTTTGACTATACACTTTGTAGCTATACACTTTGTAGCTATACACTGTGGCTATACACTGTGGCTATACACTTTGACTATACACTTTGTAGCTATACACTTTGTAGCTATACACTGTGGCTATACACTGTGACTATACACTTTGACTATACACTTTGTAGCTATACACTTTGTAGCTATACACTGTGGCTATACACTGTGGCTATACACTTTGGCTATACACTTTGTGGCTATACACTTTGTGGCTATACACTTTGTGGCGATACACTGTGACTATACACTTTGTGACTATACACTTTGTGGCGATACACTGTGACTATACACTTTGTGACTATACACTCTGTGACTATACACTTTGTGGCTATACACTTTGTGACTATACACTTTGTGACTATACACTTTGACTATACACTTTGTGGCGATACACTGTGACTATACACTTTGTGACTATACACTTTGTGACTATACACTTTGTGGCTATACACTTTGTGACTATACACTTTGTGACTATACACTTTGACTATACACTTTGTGACTATACACTCACCCCCAACCCTGCTACCTGTATAGATACACTATTTAACTTGGATCTAAAGTGCAAGGCTTTTAGATAGAATGACAGTAAGTGGCAGATGTTTGTCAGAATTCAGCCAGTGTTGGGTAGATTATTGATTTGACTTGATTAAATTACTGACTAGTTCATCAGTATTACAGTGTGAAGTGTTGCTGTTGTTGAATCTCCAGGCTTAATTGAAGGTATCAACGACACTGAAACAACCGTTTTTCATCTATTCTAGAGTCGGTGCTGAGCCCGTCACATATGAACTAACTAGGGTATTGTACGTAGGCTACAGCATTTTTAAACAAGACATTGAAGGCCTGATGGGAGTGTTTGGGTTCTTGATAGAAAATCAAGGTGTCCTCTAAAATACTTATGAGACATGGAAATCTTTCCATGGTGCTGGAACTGTAGCTCTCAAAAGAAACATCTCCATATGTTGATTATCTTGTTCTTTATTGATCATCAATGCCATTGGGCACCTTTGCCCTTTGTGTATTGATGGTGCCTTAAATTGTCATCTCTACATTACACTCTGACAGTTCCAGGTTTCCCTTCAGAAAGACTTGATTTATCTCAATGGGGCTTCCTGGTTAAATACTGTATCTTAGTAATACATCCCAGTGGTACAGGGATGTATGAGAGACTACATCATAAACTCCTGCACTGACTTAATAACGGACATGAATGTGACGGACCTTATGGGGTTTATACCTTTAAACCTACCTACCTCGGGGAGTGAACAAGGGCAGAAGGGTGGAGGAAAATCTTTTGAAATGGAATGCAGCCCAGGATGGCTCCCCTCCTGTCCAATCACAGAAATGAAATGATTAAGGATCCTGCTACACAGAATGAGCCAATCACAGAAATGAAATGATTAAGGATCCTGCTACACAGAATGAGCCAATCACAGAAATGAAAGGATTAAGGATCCTGCTACACAGAATGAGCCAATCAATCAGCAGATTACTGAGATTGCTGTCACTCTGCAGACAATGCATCCCTATAGTAATGACAGACACACACTGATCCAATGACCAGCCCTGTCTCTATGGGGACGATTGCATCGCATGCCCCTGTGCATCCACGGTGACTTATTAAAATGCAATTCATCTTCATTGAGACAGGAAGTCCCTTTGCTTAACACCTCTTCAATGCAGTAAAGGTGAGATTTCCTTCAACTATAATCCACATTTGTTGAAAAGCGCCACATTTCTCCCCAGCGCCTTTAATGTTGATGAAACTAAAGAGAGGAGCATCCATCAAATAAATTCTGCTGTTCTGTCACGCTGTGATGTCAGAAGGGAAAAACTGTGTTCACGGTTTCAAGGAATCTGTTTCCTAAAGGGACGTCTCAGTTTCACCTAATAGGTCACTTGAATGAAGAGTAGAGTTGAGACACTGCCTGATCCAATACCCAATCTACTAACTAGGGTTACAACATTCACATCACTTTCCCCAAACTCCCAGGGTTTTCAGAAATACTAGTTGGAGGATTCTGTATTTTCTGCATATACCCTTCTGATTCTGGGAGTTTTGGAAAAGCTACCATCGTTTTGCAAGTCTACCTATACGTTCCTATATGGGTCAGCTTGTGTCATACACAGACACTAATATATCTGTATCTGTGACGTCATAGGCCTACATCTTCACCTATCAGGAAACATTCTGCACATTGTGATGTGATATTATGGGACACATCCCCACACGGATAACACATTTAGCTGGAGGAGGTGGAGAGGTGCGCTAGCTATTCTTGTGTTTACTGTTGGTGATGGACAGATTTCAGAGGAGGGGGAGGACTCTTCCTTGTTGTTCTGTCTATCAGATGGACACATTTAGGAGGGGGAGGACTCTTCCTTGTTGTTCTGTCTATCAGATGGACACATTTAGGAGGGGGAGGACTCTTCCTTGTTGTTCTGTCTATCAGATGGACACATTTAGGATGGGGAAGGACTCTTCCTTGTTGTTCTGTCTATCAGATGGACACATTTAGGAGGGGAAGGACTCTTCCTTGTTGTTCTGTCTATCAGATGGACACATTTAGGAGGGGAAGGACTCTTCCTTGTTGTTCTGTCTATCAGATGGACACATTTAGGAGGGGGGGAGGACTCTTCCTTGTTGTTCTGTCTATCAGATGGACACATTTAGGAGGGGAAGGACTCTTCCTTGTTGTTCTGTCTATCAGATGGACACATTTAGGAGGGGAAGGACTCTTCCTTGTTGTTCTGTCTATCAGATGGACACATTTAGGAGGGGAAGGACTCTTCCTTGTTGTTCTGTCAATCAGATGGACAGATGGACAGATTTAGGAGGGGGAGGACTCTTCCTTGTTGTTCTGTCTATCAGATGGACACATTTAGGAGGGGGAGGACTCTTCCTTGTTGTTCTGTCTATCAGATGGGGAGGGGGAGGACTCTTCCTTGTTGTTCTGTCTATCAGATGGACACAGGACTCTTCCTTGTTGTTCTGTCTATCAGATGGACACATTTAGGAGGGGGAGGACTCTTCCTTGTTGTTCTGTCTATCAGATGGACAGATTTAGGAGGGGGAGGACTCTTCCTTGTTGTTCTGTCTATCAGATGGACAGATTTAGGAGGGGGAGGACTCTTCCTTGTTGTTCTGTCTATCAGATGGACACATTTAGGAGGGGGAGGACTCTTCCTTGTTGTTCTGTCTATCAGATGGACAGATTTAGGAGGGGAAAGAGGGAGAGCACTCTGCTTGTTGTGCCGTCTGGTCTGTGCTCTGCTTTGCCCTTCAAGGTCTCTTCACACACACAGACTGGCCAGGAAGACGGTATTGACGCATTGGGGTGCAGGCAGGTCTAATGGCTACAGTCCCTCTGGCTTTCTCATACAGCCTTTATAGCCCAGTCAGACTCTCACCATATTAATTATACATACATGTAGCAGCAGCAGCAGGCCCACTTCAGAGGGCTGCAGAGATGCTCAGGGCTGCAGAGGTGCTCAGGGCTGCAGAGGTGCTCAGGGCTGCAGAGATGCTCAGGGCTGCAGAGATGCTCAGGGCTGCAGAGATGCTCAGGGCTGCAGAGACGCTCAGGGCTGCAGAGACGCTCAGGGCTGCAGAGACGCTCAGGGCTGCAGAGACGCTCAGGGCTGCAGAGACGCTCAGGGCTGCAGAGACGCTCAGGGCTGCAGAGACGCTCAGGGCTGCAGAGACCCGCATGGTTTGTTTGAAGGGACCCGCATGGTTGGTTTGAAGGGACCCGCATGGTTGGTTTGAAGGGACCCGCATGGTTGGTTTGAAGGGACCCGCATGGTTGGTTTGAAGGGACCCGCATGGTTGGTTTGAAGGGACCCGCATGGTTGGTTTGAAGGGACCCGCATGGTTGGTTTGAAGGGACCCGCATGGTTGGTTTGAAGGGACCCGCATGGTTGGTTTGAAGGGACCCGCATCGTTTGAAGGAACCCGCACGGTTACAGGGACGAGGGACCCGCACGGTTACAGGGACCCGCACGGTTACAGGGACCCGCACGTTTACAGGGACGCGCACGGTTACAGGGACGCGCACGGTTTGAAGGGACCCGCACGTTTTGAAGGGACCCGCACGGTTACAGGGACGCGCACGGTTACAGGGACGCGCACGGTTACAGGGACCCGCACGGTTACAGGGACCCGCACGTTTTGAAGGGAAAGACATGGCTACAGTCTCTGAGTCTCTATATTAGATCACACACAGGAATTGATCTTCTCAAGATAACCTCAGAATCCCATACATACATACATACAGAAGACCCCATATTGACGAGTGATGTTTTCAATGCAAAGCCTAAAGAAAGGATTGATAGTGGCCACCTCACAGGTTCTGGAGAAGAGAGAGGGGGAATAGGTATATTGGGAAAAAGTGTCATCAGAGTGGTAGAATAAGGAGCCAGCATCAGACTTGATGAGTACTTCTCTGTTGTGTTGTAAGTGGATTGAAACCAATCCAGGGTTGTGTATATTAGGGCACACAATGGGAAAAACAATGAGTCTTTCTTATTGGACAAGTCCATGTAGTCCCTCCCTGTTTCAGTCTGTTTTCCTCTTGTGCCTAATTAACACGATTCATGCCTAGTCCTTTAAGGTCACCAACTCAGGTCAACTATAATCTATATATACTATAATCTATAGATACCAGGGCTGG
>NW_027258515.1:45000-69668 GCF_045791955.1 Oncorhynchus clarkii lewisi
TGTGTGTGTGTGTGTGTGTGTGTGTGTGTGTGTGTGTGTGTATTTACATGTCACTGTGTGTGTGTGTGTGTATTTACATGTCACTGTGTATGTGTGTGTCACATGTGTATTTACGTGTGTGTGTATTTACGTGTGTGTGTGTATTTACGTGTGTGTGTGTATTTACATGTGTGTGTGTGTGTGTGTGTGTGTGTATTTACATGTCACTGTGTGTGTGTGTGTATTTACATGTCACTGTGTGTGTGTGTGTGTGTATTTACATGTCACTGTGTGTGTGTGTGTTTACATGTCACTGTGTGTGTGTGTGTGTGTTTACATGTCACTGTGTGTGTGTGTGTTTTACATGTCACTGTGTGTGTTGACATGTGTGTGTGTGTGTGTGTGTGTGTGTGTGTATTTACATGTCACTGTGTGTGTGTGTGTATTTACATGTCACTGGTGTGTGTGTTGACATGTCACTGTGTGTGTGTGAATAAGATATGTGTAAGGTTGCATCATGGTATGTTGTTGATCAGTCCTACTGCCCCTCATGGTCCTACAGCCCCTCATGGTCATACAGCCAGCCCCTCATGGTCCTACAGCCCCTCATGGTCCTACAGCCCCTCATGGTCATACAGCCCCTCATGGTCATACAGCCAGCCCCTCATGGTCCTACAGCCCCTCATGGTCATACAGCCAGCCCCTCATGGTCATACAGCCAGCCCCTCATGGTCATACAGCCAGCCCCTCATGGTCCTACAGCCCCTCATGGTCCTACAGCCCCTCATGGTCCTACAGCCCCTCATGGTCCTACAGCCCCTCATGGTTCAACACCACTGAAGTCCCACTGCCTTGACATAAAGACAGCAACACCCCACATGTCTGTGGCTTTGACTTGGTCCTGTACTGTGTGTGTGTGAGTTTAATTTGCTGCTGTAGTTGTTGATGTTAGATAGGGGTGTTATCTAAAGACTGTGTGTGTGATTGTGTGAATGTGTGTGTGTTCTCTGAGTGGTACTCTAGTTATGTGATAGTTTGTTGATATTCTAGAGTGGGTGTACTGCGCTTGTTGTTTTGGAGTGGATCCCAGCCTGCCAGACACAGTGTCAGGAGACAAGTGGCCTAGTTCTGCCTTTCTCTCTCCTGCCTCTCCATAAGCACTATGAAATACTCCCTTCAATACAGAACCAGTTCAAGTACTGATTCCATGTTTCTTTATTACCTCTGTTCTACTGACACATCACTTATTTACGTAGATTACAGTAATCTCATTACTGTATGGATCGTTATGGGACAGTAATCTCATTACTGTATGGATCATTTTGGGACAGTAATCTCATTACTGTATGGATCGTTATGGGACAGTAATCTCATTACTTTATGGATCATTATGGGACAGTAATCTCATTACTGTATGGATCATTATGGGACAGTAATCTCATTACTTTATGGATCATTATGGGACAGTAATCTCATTACTGTATGGATCATTATGGGACAGTCATATCATTACTGTATGGATCATTATGGGACAGTCATCTCATTACTGTATGGATCATTATGGGACAGTAATCTCATTACTGTATGGATCATTATGGGACAGTCATCTCATTACTGTATGGATCGTTATGGGACAGTCATCTCATTACTGTATGGATCATTATGGGACAGTCATCTCATTACTGTATGGATCATTATGGGACTGTAGTCATCTCATTACTGTATGGATCATTATGGGACAGTAATCTCATTACTGTATGGATCATTATGGGACAGTCATCTCATTACTGTATGGATCATTATGGGACAGTCATCTCATTACTGTATGGATCATTATGGGACAGTCATCTCATTACTGTATGGATCATTATGGGACAGTCATCTCATTACTGTATGGATCGTTATGGGACAGTAATCTCATTACTGTATGGATCATTATGGGACAGTCATCTCATTACTGTATGGATCATTATGGGACAGTCATCTCATTACTGTATGGATCATTATGGGACAGTCATCTCATTACTGTATGGATCGTTATGGGACAGTCATCTCATTACTGTATGGATCGTTATGGGACAGTCATCTCATTACTGTATGGATCGTTATGGGACAGTAATCTCATTACTTTATGGATCGTTATGGGACAGTAATCTCATTACTGTATGGATCGTTATGGGACAGTAATCTCATTACTGTATGGATCGTTATGGGACAGTAATCTCATTACTGTATGGATCGTTATGGGACAGTAATCTCATTACTGTATGGATCGTTATGGGACAGTAATCTCATTACTGTATGGATCGTTATGGGACAGTAATCTCATTACTGTATGGATCGTTATGGGACAGTAATCTCATTACTGTATGGATCGTTATGGGACAGTAATCTCATTACTGTATGGATCGTTATGGGACAGTAATCTCATTACTGTATGGATCGTTATGGGACAGTAATCTCATTACTGTATGGATCGTTATGGGACAGTAATCTCATTACTGGATGGGACAGTAATCTCATTACTGGATGGGACAGTAATCTCATTACTGGATGGGACAGTAATCTCATTACTGGATGGGACAGTAATCTCATTACTGGATGGGACAGTAATCTCATTACTGGATGGGACAGTAATCTCATTACTGGATGGGACAGTAATCTCATTACTGTATGGATCATTATGGGACAGTAATCTCATTACTATATGGATCATTATGGGACAATAATCTCATTACTGTATGGATCATTATGGGACAGTAATATCATTACTGTATGGATCATTATGGGACAGTAATCTCGTGTGCGCGCGCGTGTGTGTGTATGTGTGCATACGGTAGGTTCCAAACACCCATGTTGCCAAAGCCACTTCTCCTTTCCTAGAGTGTTCAGTGTTGCCCTTGGTTACCTTTATCTGCTTGTCTTCCTGTCATTCAGGAATAGATTTGATGTGGGGCTCACAGTAATTTAACACTTGACACACCAGCATATGTTCCGGCTATTATCGGACGAGTTCAGCTAGTACCGCCAGGTTTCACTGCGTTTCAAGACGTTTTCTCCCTACTGAATACAACCCAGTTACTGCCATGTTCCTGAGAACTGGTAATACATGTTGACTAGAGATGTGGAGACCCAGTTACTGCCATGTTCCTGAGAACTGGTAATACAGGTTGACTAGAGATGTGGAGACCCAGTTACTGCCATGTTCCTGAGAACTGGTAATACAGATTGACTGGAGATGTGGAGACCCAGTTACTGCCATGTTCCTGAGAACTGGTAATACAGGTTGACTAGAGATGTGGAGACCCAGTTACTGCCATGTTCCTGAGAACTGGTAATACAGGTTGACTGGAGATGTGGAGACCCAGTTACTGCCATGTTCCTGAGAACTGGTAATACAGGTTGACTAGAGATGTGGTGACCCAGTTACTGCCATGTTCCTGAGAACTGGTAATACAGGTTGACTGGCGATGTGGAGACCCAGTTACTGCCATGTTCCTGAGAACTGGTTATACAGGTTGACTGGAGATGTGGAGACCCAGTTACTGCCATGTTCCTGAGAACTGGTAATACAGGTTGACTAGAGAAGTGGAGACCCAGTTACTGCCATGTTCCTGAGAACTGGTAATACAGGTTGACTGGAGATGTGGAGACCCAGTTACTGCCATGTTCCTGAGAACTGGTAATACAGGTTGACTAGAGATGTGGAGACCCAGTTACTGCCATGTTCCTGAGAACTGGTAATACAGGTTGACTGGAGATGTGGAGACCCAGTTACTGCCATGTTCCTGAGAACTGGTAATACAGGTTGACTGGAGAAGTGGAGACCCAGTTACTGCCATGTTCCTGAGAACTGGTAATACAGGTTGACTAGAGATAATGTTAAATTCATACGTGCCTATAAAACAATTGTGTGTCAGATTGAAAAAGCAGAACTGTTTTTTTTAGTTACATGGCTTCTGTTCTTGTACCCTAAAATACCCAGACGCTTGATTCATACTGCTACTTTTAGGCTTCCTCACAACGTCGGCCAGTGGTAACCAGGAATTATAGATGAACGAGGTCTGTGTGCTTGAAAGCAGCTTGTCAACTCTCTCCAGGGCTTAAAAAGCCTTTAAGTAAGAAGTAGGGCAACACAACAGTGTGCAGAGTGCATGGTGCCCAAAGGAATCGAAAAGTATTTCGTTGGTAGATACAGTTAATATATATCAATATTTCAAACAGTTACCCTGCCGTCCAGTGCTTGTCTACAATACAATCACAAAGTTCAGCATTGGAACTGTCTGTAGTTTCTGTGGAATGAGAGCAGATACCAGGTCCAACTCTGGTCATAGAGAACAACAGTCAGTGAGCACAGTATTCTATTAGTCGACTGGTCAATTGTTTGGTCATTAGGCTGTTGATCGGCCAGAGATTGTTTTAGTCAAGCAGTAACATGTATGAGAAGAGAAAAAAAAATTGTCCACTAAAATAACATAACATTTATCAGAAATACAGTGTAGACATTGTTAATGTTAGGCGCACAGAGGCCCATTATCAGCAACCATCACTCCTGTGTTCCAATGGCAGTTGTGTTCGCTAATCCAAGTTTTTCATTTTAGAAGGCTAATTGATCATTAGAAAACCCTTTTGCAATTATTTTCGCACAGCTGAAAACTGTTGTGCTGATTTAAAGAAGCAATAAAACTGTCCTTCTTTAGACTAGTTGAGTATCTGGAGCATCAGCATTTGTGGGTTTGATTACAGGCTCAAAATGGCCAGAAACAAATACTTTCTTTTGAAACTCGTCAGCCTATTCTTGTTCTGAGAAATGAAGGCTATTCCATGTGAGAAATTGCCAAGAAACTGGAGATCTCATACAACGCTGTGTACTACTCCCTTCACAGAACAGCTCGAAGCTGTTGTCCTGTGAGCCGCCTATCACGCATGCTGTTGTCCTGTGAGCCGCCTATCACGCAAGCTGTTGTCCTGTGAGCTGCCTATCTCGCAAGCTGTTGTCCTGTGAGCTGCCTATCACGCAAGCTGTTGTCCTGTTAGCTGCCTATCACGCAAGCTGTTGTCCTGTTAGCTGCCTATCACGCAAGCTGTTGTCCTGTGAGCCGTCTATCAGGCAAGCTGTTGTCCTGTGAGCCGTCTATCAGGCAAGCTGTTGTCCTGTGAGCTGCCTATCACGCAAGCTGTTGTCCTGTGAGCCGTCTATCACGCAAGCTGTTGTCCTGTGAGCCGTCTATCACGCAAGCTGTTGTCCTGTGAGCTGCCTATCACGCAAGCTGTTGTCCTGTGAGCCGTCTATCACGCAAGCTGTTGTCCTGTGAGCCGTCTATCACGCAAGCTGTTGTCCTGTGAGCCGTCTATCACGCAAGCTGTTGTCCTGTGAGCTGCCTATCACGCAAGCTGTTGTCCTGTGAGCTGCCTATCACGCAAGCTGTTGTCCTGTGAGCTGCCTATCACGCAAGCTGTTGTCCTGTGAGCCGTCTATCACGCAAGCTGTTGTCCTGTGAGCCGTCTATCACGCAAGCTGTTGTCCTGTGAGCCGTCTATCACGCAAGCTGTTGTCCTGTGAGCCGTCTATCACGCAAGCTGTTGTCCTGTGAGCCGTCTATCACGCAAGCTGTTGTCCTGTGAGCCGTCTATCACGCAAGCTGTTGTCCTGTGAGCCGTCTATCACGCAAGCTGTTGTCCTGTGAGCCGTCTATCACGCAAGCTGTTGTCCTGTGAGCCGTCTATCACGCAAGCTGTTGACTCTCAGAAACTGTTCTTCTGATTCTGTTGTGGCTTTGGGTCTGTGTGACGCAATTGCGGCGCCTTCAGAGGCATGCAAAGGCCAAATCCAGCGCTGTACCCCATCGCCATGCGCTTTCCACATGTTGTAACAATGCAGTGGGTTCTGTGTCTGCATTGACATGGTTGATTGACAGTAGGTGGAGGGGGATACATCCTGTAGAAAACACAAACTCATTTCCTTGACAACAGCTCTACACTGCTCCAGGAAGCACAAGAAGTATGAACGCCCCGACTCCTGCTGAGGCCGTCACAGCGTAAATGCTGCATGGCCAATGCAGCGCCCAGATGTACATGCACTTCTCTCTACAGAATGCGCTCTCTCCCGCCAATTTGTGCACATTCATTGTTTCATCAATTCATTGTGTGAATTGTTTTTGTTTGTTAGTTTATATCACTTCTCCATTTACATATCACCAGTAGTACAATGACCGTAAATTAATATAATGTCTCATCTACCATGTCTGTTCATTTGGTTATGGACATTTCTGTTAATGCATTCAATATTATTATTCCAGTCTTCCTGTTCTCATTGTTGGTGTGGACACATTGTTTGCAGACGCACAACCTATGCTGCTACACTTGTGAGATACAAGTTTTGGTTTATTTCATTCCATTTACAAGTTTTGTCAATTTAGTCATTGTCTTTTGTTCGGAGCACTGCTGTCAATGTTGAGTAAGGATGCTCACGCATAGAAGTAGGCCTATAGGCTAGCTGGCCTGATTATACATAGAAGTAGGCCTATAGGCTAGCTGGCCTGATTATACATAGAAGTAGGCCTATAGGCTACCTGGCCTGATTATACATAGAAGTAGGCCTATAGGCTACCTATAGGCTACCTGGCCTGATTATACATAGAAGTAGGCCTATAGGCTACCTGGCCTGATTACACATAGAAGTAGGCCTATAGGCTACCTGGCCTGATTACACATAGAAGTAGGCCTATAGGCTACCTGGCCTGATTATACATAGAAGTAGGCCTATAGGCTACCTGGCCTGATTATACATAGAAGTAGGCCTATAGGCTACCTGGCCTGATTATACATAGAAGTAGGCCTATAGGCTACCTGGCCTGATTATACATAGAAGTAGGCCTATAGGCTACCTGGCCTGATTATACATAGAAGTAGGCCTATAGGCTACCTGGCCTGTGCGCAAATGTATATAAATGTGTCCATTTGGGGATCTGATAGTATTTCTGATTGGCTTAACGCACCACCACGAATGACCTGAGCTTCTCAAAGTAAAGTTTTCTTCACCTTAAACAGCAAGCAAACAAAGTCTGTTTTTATATTAATTGTGAATTACAATAGTTCCTTTAATGTCTTTGAAAAGTCTTTCCAGCTCTCTCCCTTTCGATAACCACTCAGAAAGGGAACAATGTCCTGCTCTGATCCAGTGGAAACGTCATAAAATAGGCCTACCGGATTACATTTTATCAGTGCTTGACTTGGACTGAAATAGGTTCTGGTACTCATTTTGTGTGCTGGCTTTATGTAGGCAATTTTTACATAGTTGGCAATGGCAATAGAAGTTACTTTTTAGGTTTATCATTTCCTTTTGGATAGAATTTTGATTAACCACATGACAATGATTTTGAGATATGAAGATATTATAAATTAAATTAAACTGTTTCACGAAAATGTGTTTATGAAAAACATAACTGGCACGCAGATCGGTAGAAATGGTAAGATAAATCGGCATTCCACATGAGAAAGGTTGCCGAGTCCTCCTGCAGCCTATTACCGGCAACTTCAGGAGAGTAACGGCATAATCTGCGAAAGCCAGCAGGAGCGGGAGGAGAATAGTTGGGTCAAATTAAGGTCTTCTGGTTATCTAGATCTCTGGTGCCCTCTTGAGGCATTTCTTATTTCATCAAACCGTAAGCTTAAAGCATCAGACAAGCTCAATACATATAGTTGATTTTATTAAAACACGTAGGGTGTGTCTATATGGAGAAATACAGGCTTAAAATGTTGACAAATCGATTGGTCAAAAGAACAACTAACTTTCGGTCAACCAATATTTTTTCTTTAATTGAGCACAGCCCTAATTCTATTTCAGCCAAGCACTAACACCTTATCCAGGTGTTGTAGAGGTAGCCTCGTTCCATACTGGATGTGCTGTGGCTAACTCATCTATTGGTCGCCTCGTTCCATACTGGATGTGTTGTGGCTAACTCATCTATTGGTCGCCTCGTTCCATACTGGATGTGTTGTGGCTAACTCATCTATTGGTCGCCTCGTTCCATACTGGATGTGCTGTGGCTAACTCATCTATTGGTTGCCGCGTTCCATACTGGATGTGTTGTGGCTAACTCATCTATTGGTCGCCTCGTTCCATACTGGATGTGTTGTGGCTAACTCATATATTGGTTGCCTCGTTCCATACTGGATGTGTTGTGGCTAACTCATATATTGGTCGCCTCGTTCCATACTGGATGTGCTGTGGCTAACTCATCTATTGGTCGCCTCGTTCCATACTGGATGTGCTGTGGCTAACTCATCTATTGGTCGCCTCGTTCCATACTGGATGTGTTGTGGCTAACTCATCTATTGGTTGCCTCGTTCCATACTGGATGTGTTGCGGCTAACTCATCTATTGGTTGCCTCGTTCCATACTGGATGTGTTGCGGCTAACTCATCTATTGGTCGTACATTGATTGCCCACCTGATGATGTAATGGCACCAACTTTGATGCTCATGTTTTTACCTGGCTGCAGACACTGTTGCCAACATATATTCAGTGAGAATAGCTATTAGCTCCTTGATTTGTCACTAGATTACATTTTGCTGTTGCTGCAACGAAGTCACAGCACCAATTTGCTGCAGAATTGAGTGGGAAAAGTTACTAAATGCTATCAAAACCATAGTAACCCTTGGTGTCAAAACTTCCTTAAAGGTAGTTTTCAATTCCAATCAATTCAGAAACAACACCAAATTCCAATTCCAAATGTTCCTAATTGAAAAACATTGAAGAGAATTGGAATTTCAGTGTACTTCCTGGATTGACTGTGATTGAAATTAAATGTCCCCCTGCTCCCAACTGTACAGCATGACAGTGAATGAAGAGTTGGCTACAGATCAGCTAAGTGGAGCCTATAGTAGAGGTGGAGAGGTGGACTTGAACAAAACTTGACTATCTGCTAATATACTAACTTGTCCTATTCCCGTCCCTTCCTCAGCTGCGTCTCTTGTGTGTGGCCACCCAGCATGGTGATGCGGAGAGCGTGAGTTACCTCCTCCATGAGGCCCGTGTGCCCCTGCCCCTGGAGCCATCGGAGGGGAACCCCGCCATCCTGGCTGCACACTATGGACATGTCAACCTGGTCAGAGAGCTGCTCGACTCAGTACCAGGTGACAATGGTGTGTGTGTGTGTGTGTGTGTGTGTAGTAGTAGTTAATAGATAGTAACAGATTGCATGTATTGTTTTGTGTGTGTGTGTGTGAGAGACGTGGTGCATTTGTGTGTGTGGGTCTGTCTGTGCTGTGCTGTGCTGTGGGTGTGTGTGTGTAGTAATCATAGTTAGTAGATGATAAACAGATTGCATGTCTCTCTCAGGTCCGTGTGTCCACAGAGATCTGCTGAACTGGATGTTGGTGTCGGCGTGCCAACAGGGTCACCTGGAGGTGGTTAGAATGTTGGTGCAGGGTTACCATGCCGACGCTGAGGACTGCGCCATCCACCAGGAGGAGTTTGCTGTCATCACGGGGCTGCCTCTCTACGCTGCTGCACGGGCAGGTAGACAGCAAGACACACACTGTACATATACTCCACATACTATACATGTGCACACATACACTAACGTTCAAAAGTTTGGCTTCACTTAGAAATGTCCTTGTTTTTGCAAGATAAGCACATTAAAATGACATAAAATTGATCAGAAATACAGTGTAGAAATTGTTAATGTTGTAAATGACTATTGTAGCTGGAAATGGCTGATTTTTAATGGAATATCTACATAGGCGTACAGAGGACCATTATCAGTAACCATCACTCCTGTGTTCCAATGGCACATTTCTGGCCATTTTGAGCCTGTAATCGAACCCACAAATGCTGATGCTCCAGATACTCAACTAGTCTAAAGGCCAGTTTTATTGCTTCTTTAATTAGTACAACAGTTTTCGGCTGTGCTAACATAATTGCAAAAGGGTTTTGATGATCAATTAGCCTTTTAAAATTAGAAACATGGATTAGCTAACACAACGTGCCATTGGAACACAGGAGTGATGGTTGCTGATAATGGGCCTCTAATGGGCCGTTTCCAGCTACAATAGTCATTTACAACAATAACAATGTTGACACTGTATTTCTGATCAATTTGATGTTATTTTAATGGACAAAAAAATGAGCTTTTCTTTCAAAAACAAGGACATTTCTAAGTGACCCCAAACTTTAAACCGATAGTGTGTATATACCTACACACGCAAATGAACATAGCCTACAAATACCTCACACATAAACCACACACACACGTCTCACACATAAGCCACACACACACACACACACACGCCTCACACATAAACCACACACACGCCTCACACATAAACCACACGCCTCACACATAAACCACACACACACACGCCTCACACATAAACCACACACACACACACACGCCTCACACATAAACCACACACACACACACACACACGCCTCACACATAAACCACACACACACACGCCTCACACAAAGTAGAGAACACAGTCAAGTATAGAAGTTTGCACTGTATCTTGCGTTTTTAGTTTTTTGTAAAAATTATTTCTCGCATTATTGGATGTTACTGCACTGTTGGAACTAGGAACACCAGCATTTTGCTACACCCACAATAACCTCTGCTAGATATGTGTATGTGACCAATAGAAGTTGATTAAATTTGATTTACGCTTACATATTAACCACTTCGGACCAAAGTTAGAGTTAGACATTCCTACTGTGGTGTGTTGTCAGGCAGACAGGGATTTCCTCCTACTCTACTGTGTCTCCAATTCAACCTCCAATCCAACTCACTTCCTTATTCTGGCTTTATGATGTAGGATCAGCTTCCCCTACGCTTAACCATTAGAGGGGAAGATGCAAAACTCACTCAAAATCAGTGTCTAGGAGCAACTTCAGCCTACTCTGGGCATATTGGTGGAGAGATGAGGAGCACTTCCTGTTATCTTAGACCAGGGGTCTGTTCAGAACGTCCGGACATCTAACTGTGTTCTATGTAGGTAATGAGGAGATAGCTAGATTCCTGCTGCAGAATGGCGCTGGGCTGTCCTCCTACACCCTGATGGATTATCCAGCCTTCAGCAGACTGCTCGTTGAACAACGACTGGTAGAAGAAGCAGACACACACACAGAACCAGCGGGAGAAAAGGTAACTGAGGGGAGGTGTGTGTGTATTTGTGTGAGTGTGTCTGCGTTTGTGTGTGTCTGCGTTTGTGTGTCTGCGTTTGCCTGCGTTTAAGTGTGTGTGTGTCTGCGTTAGTGTTTGTGTGTCTCCATTGTGTGTCTGTGTATGTATGCCTTTTTCTCTCTGTGAATGTTTTACCCAGTGTGTTGGTCAGGCCAGGCATGTTGTGTGTGTGTGTGTGTGTGTGTGTTGTGCACCATAAAAGCGTCAACCAACATGTTGTTTCCTCTCTCCCCCTCTAGCTACTATGTGGCCGTTGGTCAGGTCTGAAGCTGCCGTGGTTGGAGCTGGACTGGTTGATGGACGTGTCGTCCCGTATCTCCCACCTGGACCTGTCCTGTAACAGCCTCAGCTCCCTGCCCTCCGTGGTTCCCTGGGGGCTCATACAGCTCCGGACCCTAGACCTCTCCAACAACCTGTTCAAAGAGCTGCACACAGCACAGAGCTCACAGGAGATCATCTGCTCCAGGTGCTGCTCCACTTTCACAGATAGGTTGTAGATGTGTAGGTGCAGATACACACACACACACACACTAGGGCTGGGCGGTATGGCCTAAAAATCATAAATAGATTATTTTCAAACTTATGGATGATTCATGATATCTTTTAAACATATTTTCTCTATATAAGCTTTGTTGTAGGATTTCAAGGTCAAATACACTGCAGTCAGCTGTAATCTAATACTTAATGGTTTGTGAAATTATACCTTATACAACCATACGACTTATCATTTCATTATTTTATCAAAATAGTTTAACCTGCTTTTTTGCAATAATCACTGATCGGGCTTTCAAGTCTGTATGAAAATGACCTTTTTGTTACAAATTGAACCAGAACCATGTATTATGCATAACTTGTAGCAGGCTTATAGAAAATGAACACAGGTCTCATCAACAAACTCTCAAGCACAAGCCCATGTGCTAGCCAGCTAATCTTAATATTTCAAGTTTAGCCAACGTGGATCTATTTGCTGTCTAACAAGGTAGAACAGTTGAACTGTAATGAACACACCCTTCTGTCCTCTCCAACTGTTATGAACACACCCTTCTGTCCTCTCCAACTGTTATGAACACACCCTTCTGTCCTCTCCAACTGTTATGAACACACCCTTCTGTCCTCTCCAACTGTTATGAACACACCCTTCTGTCCTCTCCAACTGTTATGAACACACCCTTCTGTCCTCTCCAACTGTTTGAACACACCCTTCTGTCCTCTCCAACTGTTTGAACAGCCTGCTAGCCTGTCAACGTTTCAGGTGTTGAAATCAAGTGGCCTACCTTCTTTCTCAGAATGAGAAGGAGTTTGTAATTCCTAATATAATTGTGTTTTATGCTTATTGCACATTTATAAAACACAAACTAGACAGCTAGTATGCTGTTAGCGGTACGTAGTACCACAATGCTACGCACAACAAACTGAGCGTTACATTTCCAGAATCAATGTTTATCGATACTCTCGTTTTAGTAGTGTTTGTTCCGCTCTCAATCTGAGTAGTTGAGACATAAACAGGGTATGGAAAGAAAGGTTAACATCTCCTCCATTACAGTAAAATAATATAAATGTGTGTTTCAGTCTCCAGGTTAACGTCTCCTCCATTACAGTAAAATAATGTCTCAATGTGTTTCAGTCTCCAGATTTAACATCTCCTCCATTACAGTAAAATAATGTCTCAATGTGTTTCAGTCTCCAGGTTAACGTCTCCTCCATTACAGTAAAATAATGCCTCAATGTGTTTCAGTCTCCAGGTTAACGTCTCCTCCTTTACAGTAAAATAATATAAATGTGTGTTTCAGTCTCCAGGTTAACGTCTCCTCCATTACAGTAAAATAATGTCTCAATGTGTTTCAGTCTCCAGGTTAACATCTCCTCCATTACAGTAAAATAATATAAATGTGTGTTTCAGTCTCCAGGTTAACGTCTCCTCCATTACAGTAAAATAATGACTCAATGTGTTTCAGTCTCCAGGTTAACGTCTCCTCCTTTACAGTAAAATAACGTCTCCTCCTTTACAGTAAAATAATGTATAAATGTGTGTTTCAGTCTCCAGGTTAACGTCTCCTCCATTACAGTAAAATAATGTCTCAATGTGTTTCAGTCTCCAGGTTAACATCTCCTCCATTACAGTAAAATAATATAAATGTGTGTTTCAGTCTCCAGTAATGTCTCAATGTGTTTCAGTCTCCAGGTTAACGTCTCCTCCATTACAGTAAAATAATGTCTCAATGGTTAACATCTCCTCCATTACAGTAAAATAATATAAATGTGTGTTTCAGTCTCCAGGTTAACGTCTCCTCCATTACAGTAAAATAATGTCTCAATGTGTTTCAGTCTCCAGGTTAACGTCTCCTCCATTACAGTAAAATAATGTCTCAATGTGTTTCAGTCTCCAGGTTAACGTCTCCTCCATTACAGTAAAATAATGTCTCAATGTGTTTCAGTGTCCAGATTAACGTCTCCTCCATTACAGTAAAATAATGTAAATGTGTGTTTCAGTCTCCAGATTTAACATCTCCTCCATTACAGTAAAATAATGCCTCAATGTGTTTCAGTCTCCAGGTTAACGTCTCCTCCATTACAGTAAAATAATGTCTCAATGTGTTTCAGTCTCCAGGTTAACGTCTCCTCCATTACGGTAAAATAATGCCTCAATGTGTTTCAGTCTCCAGGTTAACATCTCCTCCATTACAGTAAAATAATGTCTCAATGTGTTTCAGTCTCCAGGTTAACGTCTCCTCCATTACAGTAAAATAATGTCTCAATGTGTTTCAGTGTCCATACGACCCATTCTGTTGGACCAAACCTCAAACGCAAATAGCGAGTTGAAACCGCTTGTCAGAGAAGAAGTGATTTTTAGTATTTTTTGTTGTGAGTGGCAGGGGGAGGGGCTTGGTCTGTGTGTGTAAAGAGGGGAAGCGAGAGGTTTCATATATCAGCCAGCCCTAGCACACACACACACACACACACAACCCCCTTGTAGGAACACACAATTCAGTCTCATTCAAAATACTATTTTTCTTAACCTGAAAACCTAACCTTAACCCTTAACCTAGCTGCTAACCCTAAACCTAACCTTAACCCTTAACCTAGCTGCTAACCCTAAACTTAACCTTAACCCTTAACCGAGCTGCTAAACCTAAACCTAACCTTAACCTTTAACCTAGCTGCTAACCCTAAAGCTAACCTTAACCCTTGACCTAGGTGCTAACCCTAAACCTAACCTTAACCCTTAACCTAGCTGCTAACCCTAAAGCTAACCATAACCCTTAACCTAGCTGCTAACCCTAAACCTAACCTTAACCCTTAACCTAGCTGCTAACCCTAAACTTAACCTTAACCCTTAACCTAGCTGCTAACCCTAAACTTAACCTTAACCACCCTAGAAATAGCATTTGACTAACAAAATGTCCCCAGTTGGTTGTTTTGTTAGTTTACTATTCTAGTTAAACAGGTTCACTGCAGTGTGTACAGTGTACACACACATTTACACTGACTATACCAAACATTAGGAACACCTTCCTAATATGGAGTTGCACCCTCCCTTTTGCCCTCAGAACAGCCTCAATTCATTGGGGACATGGACTCTACAAGGTGTCGTTCCACAGGGATGCTGGTCCATGTTGACTCTTTCAACAGTTGTGTCAAGTTGGATGTCCTTTGGGTGGTGGACCATTCCTGATACACATGGGAAACTGTTGAGCATGAAATACCCAGAAGCATTGCAGTTCTTGACACAAACCAGTGTGCCTGACATCTACTACATATCCTGTTCAAAGGCACTTACATGTTATGTCTTGCCCAGTCACCCTCTGAATGGCACGCATACACACTCCATCTCTCAACTGTCTCAAGGCTTAAAGATCCTTCTTTACCCTGTCTCCTCCCCTTCATCTACACCTACTTGAAATGGATCAATAAGGGACCATATCTTTCACCTGGGTTCACCTGGTCAGTCTGCCATGGAAAGAGATCTTCATGTTTTGTCCACTCTGTGTATCTAATATCTGTAGTCTGCTGTTCTACTGATCTCTGTTGTATTGTTAACCTCAGCATCTCACTTAATCCTGACGTGTGTGTGTGTGTGTGTGTTCGTTCTCTGCTCCTGTCCTACTGTAGACTTCACCAGGTGAATCTGTCTCAGAATGAGTTGACCAGCTTGCCGTCCGGACTGCTCCATCTCACCAGAGTCCAGAGGCTCTCTGCTGCTAAGAACAAGCTCACCTCCCTGTTTGACATTCCTAATGGTATGATCCACCGCATGTCAGAGTGGTCTTTGCTCTTTGTCACAAATGTATATCAGTATGTTCTTAGAAGGGTTCTTAGGATTTTATTCTGATCTCAAATGGTTTCTCTGCTATCTATTTTGTCTTTATTTGTTAATGTGAAGCACATTGTATTGCTACCTTGTACAAAATGTTTTGGTTTCTACAAATGAAGATTGATGAATGAATTGAGTGCCCTCTTCTGCTCCTCCTCAGGTACTAACTGGATAGGTCTGCGTAAGCTGGAGGAGCTGGATGTGTCTGACAACTGTCTGACCAGTCTTCCCTCTGCTGTTCTTCACTCTTTCAAATCCCTCACTTCCCTCAAAGTCTGCCGGAACAGACTCACCAGCTTCCCTGACCCCTGGGCCTGCCCTCTGGTAGGCAGACACTACACTAGACACTACGGCCTTGTTCCATTTGGAACCCTAGCACCTTCTTTTAGGTCCTACCCTGTTTAGTGTTCTTCTCAAAGATATCTATTAATTGTATCTCTATGGTTCCCCTGGTAGGAATAAACTAGGGCCTGGTTCCTTTTGGTTCCCTAGCACCTTCCTGTATCTCCTGTCCCCTTTTAAATGCTCAGTTCTGAAAGGACTGGATTGGTGAGAGGAATATAGTGGAAGCTCCAATGGAGAGCTGGGTAGAACCATCATACTAGTTGCTTACACCTATCCAGTCCTTCTAGATTTGTGACCATTGTTGGCGTAGAAGCAAGAAGGTACTAGGTATTGAAATGGAAAGTGGTCATGTCTTTTAAATCATACAGATTCCTCTCAGCGACTCTTCACCACCTCCTTTGCCCTCTTGTATTCAGAACTTGAGTGATGGTTTTGAAACATCTTCTGGATGTTGTGAGTCATTGATTGGTGATGCCCCCCTCTGTAGAAGCACTGTCGAGCCTCATCCAACGCCATCGAGAGTCTTCCCAATACCATCTCCATCTTCTGGAGAACTCAGCTGCAGGAGCTGGATTTCTCAGACAACGTCATCAAGGAGCTGCCCTCCTATATATTCGAGCTGGAGGTAAGGTTGGGTAGCACTAGCATTGTTTGGCCTAGGCTTCAGCTCACTGGGCTAACAGGGTTTTGAGTTGCACATATAATTCAGGTTCAATATTTGGGCAGTCTGAGCTGTACATATCACAGGTTCAATACCTGGGCTATTATGCGCAACTCGAAACCCTGTTAGCCCACTGAGCTAAAGCCTAGGCCAAAGCAGCTTAACAACACTGGGAGCAG
This sequence comes from Oncorhynchus clarkii lewisi, assembly GCF_045791955.1. Taxonomy (NCBI): domain Eukaryota; kingdom Metazoa; phylum Chordata; class Actinopteri; order Salmoniformes; family Salmonidae; genus Oncorhynchus; species Oncorhynchus clarkii. Next base: position 61,660 of record NW_027258515.1, read on the forward strand.
TGCTTCCTGCATGGTAGTTCATGACTGAGTCCGTTTGGGCCTGGCTAGAAACATTGGATTTGTTGACTTGATGGGTCTAACCTAAATAAGCCTCCCTAAACCTCCATAAGCTTTACTGTATTTGGGCGACCAGACCAAATTCACATAGAAATGTGCGTTATAGATCTCACTCATTAAAAGCAAGTCTAAGAAGCTGTAGTTCTATTTATGCTATTTATATGCTTCCAATTATTAAGTAAAACATTTTGGGTTATTGAAAATATATTTCACAGCAGTTTAGATGGTACAATGATTCTATACTCTGATTTTTTTTGTCACATAAACTGAAATTAGGCAAACTATTAGAATTTTAGCAATGAGGAAATGGCTGAGGGATCTCTGCGTATTGAACCTTTTTAAGTGGGGCGGCAGAGTAGCCTAGTGGTTAGAGCATTGGACTAGTAACCGGTTGCAAGTTCAAATCCCCAGGCTGACAAGGTACAAATCTGTCGTTCTGTCCCTGAACAGGCAGTTAACCCACTGTTCCTAGGCCGTCATTGAAAATAAGAATTTGTTCTTAACTGACTTGCCTAGTTAAATAAAGGTAAAATATATATATTTTTAAAGTAACCACTCAGAAGATGAGGATTTCTGTATTAAACCTGTAGTTTACCCAATGACCTCAAGGTGGCACTGCTGTACTACTCTGCAGTCAGTGAACCCCAACTGAAACAATGATTCAAATCAAATCAAAATCCAATTTTACTAGTCACATGCTGCCGAATACAACATTTCACCTTACAGTGAAATGCTTACTTACGAGCCCCTAACCAACAATGAAGTTAAAAAAATATGAATAAGAAATAAGTAACAAGTAATTAAAGAGCAGCAGTAAAAACAATAGCGAGACTATATACAGGGGTGTACCGGTACAGAGTCAATGTGCGGGGGCACCGGTTAGTTGAGGTAATATATACATGTAGGTAGAGTTATTAAAGTGACTATGCATAGTTGATAACAATAGCAGTGGTGTAAAAGGGGGGGGGGGGGCAATGCAAATAGTCTGCGTGACCATTTGAATAGATGTTCAGGAGTCTTATGGCTTGGGGGTAGAAGTTGTTTAGAAGCCTCTTGGACCAAGACTTGGCGCTCTGGTACCGCTTGCTGTGTGGTAGCAGAGAGAATAATCTATGACTAGGGTGATCTATGACTATTTTTAGGGCCTTCCTCTGACACCGCCTGGTATAGGTCCTGGATGGCAGGAAGCCTGGCCCCAGTGATGTACTGGGCCGTAGGCACTACGGTGCCTTGCGGTTGGAGGCCGAGCAGTTACCATACCAGGCAGTGATGCAACCAGTCAGGATGCTCTCGATGGTGCAGCTGTGCAATCTTTTGAGGATCAGAGGACCCATGCCAAATCATTTCAGTCTCCTGAGGTGGAATAGGTTTTGTTGTGTCCTTTTCACGACTATCTTGATGTGATCGGTCCATGTTAGTTTGCTGTTGTGGACACCAAGGGACATGACACTCTCAACCTGCTCCACTACAGCCCCGTTGATGAGAATGGGGGCGTGATCGGTCCTCTTTTTCCTGTAGTCCACAATCATCTCCTTTGCATCGATCACATTGAGGGAGAGGTTGTTGTCCTGGCACCACACGGCTAGGTCTCTGACCTCCTCCCTATAGGCTGTCTCGTCGGTGATCAGGCCTACCACTGCAGTCATGAGTGAACAGGGAGTACAGGAGGGGGTCCAGGTACAGAGGGAGATGTTTAGTCTCAGGGTTCTTTGCTTATTGATGAGCTTTGAGGGCACTATGGTGTTGAACGCTGAGCTGTAGTCAATGAATAGCATTCTCACATAGGTGTTCCTATTGTCCAGGTGGGAAAGGGCAGTGTGAAGTGCAATAGAGATTGCATCATCTGTGGATCTGTTGGGGCGGTATGCAAATTGGAGTGGGTCTAGGGTTTCTGGGATAAAGGGGTTGATGTTTCTTTTTTTAAATTTGACCTTTATTTAACCAGGTAGGCCAGTTGAGAACAAGTTCTCATTTACATCTGCGACCTGGCCAAGATAAAGCAAAGCAGTGCGACAAAAACAACAACACAGAGTTACACATGGGATAAATAAACTCACAGTCAATAACACAATAGAATGTGAGCCATGACCAGCCTTTCAAAGCACTTCATGTCTACAGACGTGAGTCCTACAGGTCGGTAGTGTGTCTTTGGCATCATTAAATTGAAGACTGTTATTTTATCAAATCAATTCTCTGTAATTATTATTATGTGATTAAACTAATCATGTAAATGTAATTAACTAGCAAGTCAGGGCACCAAGGAAAATCTTCAGATGACAAATTTATATATGCATTTTCAGATATTTTTAAATCTGATCAATTAGTCTTCTAATGAATGAATGCTTCTTTACCTCATATTAGTCTCATTCCAAACGTCATAAATTGTTGGTTATCTGCACGAACCCAGCCTTCACTATGAATCATCCATACATCAATTGTCTTAATCATTTATTTACTAACAAATAAATAAATAATCACAGAAAAGCACAAACAAGCAAACAGTAGATGTTTACAAGGAAATGATAGGGAATGTTCCCTAGTGGGCTAAACCGATATGGCAGCTTGGTTGGTTAAGGGAAGTGGGTGTGGACTGAGAAGGCCGGGAAAGACCAGAGTCACTACACAGTTGATAATTATTATAATTGAAATGTTAATCCTTTGCACATGAACGCTCACTCATTCGGGAATAATTGCAATCAATATATATATTTACTCTCAGTGTGTCGTCAGGATCTCTGTTGGAATCGTCCTTCTTTCTGTTGGAAAGTTCCAAGTCTCTCTCTCTCCCATGAAGTCTTTTGTTTTTAGAATGGATACTACAGAGTCCCATTCAGAAATGTTCTTATAGAATAGATCTTTCGGCGGTTGTCGGTCTTTGCATTGTTGACACAAATTCTAGCTGCAGACTAGTAATTATCGAAGATTTGCTCTTATTCTGTCCGTATCGATAGTCTCAGAGTTGAACCATTTCCACCAGTGTAGCCAATGCTCCACGTGGTTTGGTTAGGAATTCAACAATTGAGGAATGCATGGTCTCTACTCAAACCTTAGCCCTCTCGGTAATCAAGGTACGCTTGGTCTGAAGTGGGCTTCTCCTGGTGGGGGTTATATTCGGAACAGCAGAAAAGGCTGTCCCATGATGCCAGATCAATGTCTGTGCTCATGGGGCGGGCAAATGATTTAGTTCACTTTAAAGGGAATTGGATTCTCTTTCATTAAACAGTTTAAAATCACATTACATCATTTCACAAATAGTTTCATCTTTACTCATTCATTTTATATAATAATAAAAAAATATATATTTATTTTATTTTTTACAATTTTACCCCCCTTTTCTCCCCAATTTCGTGGTATCCAATTGTTTTAGTAGCTACTATCTTGTCTCATCGCTACAACTCCCATATGGGCTCGGGAGAGACGAAGATCGAAAGTCATGCGTCCTCCGATACACAACCCAACCAAGCTGCACTGCTTCTTAACACAGCGCGCAACCAACCAGGAAGCCAGCCGCACCAATGTGTCAGAGGAAACACCGTGCATCTGGCAACCTTGGTTAGCGCGCACTGTGTCCGACCCGCCACGGGAGTGGCTGGTGCGCGATGAGACAAGGATATCCCTACCGGCCAAACCCTCCCTAACTTGGTCGATGCTAGGCCAATTGTGCGTCGCCCCACGGACCTCCCGGTCGTGGCCGGTTGCGACAGAGCCTGGGCACGAACCCAGAGTCTCTGGTGGCACTGCGCCACCCGGGAGGCCATAACGGAGACTCTTGTATTAACAGAGTTATGGTAATGTGGCTGTATTGTCTCTCATGAGGTCACAAACATTAAACAAAATGGACCGGTTGTAGCTGGATTCTCCACCGACCGTTTACGCATTCTCCAAAACATGGATATTGTTCAGTTCTCAAGTTCTGTGCGGTAAAAGAAGTTTCTTTGTTCTACTGTGAACCCACTCTCTATATACTGCATGGCTGGGGGGGAAGAGAGTCTCCTCATGGAATTTACGACCTGAGATAACAGAGCCTGGGTGTAGGGGGAAGAGAGAGGTGGTGAGAGAGAGGGGGATGGTACTCGCTATACCCAAAGAGGGCCACGTCATGACAGTAGTCATTTAGGCAGGTTACCTTTGTGTTTTTGGGCACAGGGACTATGGTGGTCTGCTTAAAACATGTTGGCATTACAGACTCGGACAGGGAGAGGTTGAAAATGTCAGTGAAGACACTTGCCAGTTGGTCAGTGCATGCTTGCAGTACACGTCCTGGTGATCCATCTGGCCCTGTGGCCTTGTGAATGTTGACCTGTTTAAAGGTCTTACTCACATCTGCTGCAGAGAGCGTGATCACACAGTCTTCCATAACAGCTGGTGCTCTCGTGCATGTTTCAGTGTTATTTGCCTCGAAGTGAGCATAGAAGTAGGTTAGCTCATCTGGTAGGCTTATGTCACTGTGCAGCTCTTGGCTGTGCTTCCCTTTGTAATCTGTAATAGTTTGCAAGCCCTGCCACATCCGACGAGCGTCAGAGCCGGTGTAGTACGATACGATCTTAGTCCTGTATTGACGCTTTGCCTCTTTGATGGTTCGTTGGAGGGCATAGTGGGATTTCTTATGAGCTTAGAGTCCCTCTCCTTGAAAGCGGCAGCTCTAGCCTTTAGCTCAGTGCGGCTGTTGTAGGGAATCCATGGCTTCTGCTTGGGATATGTACGTATGGTCACTGTGGGGACGACGTCATCGATGCACTTATTGATGAAGCCATTGACTGTTGTGGGGTACTCCTCAATGCCATCGGAGGAATCCCTGAACATATTCCAGTCTGTGCTAGCAAAACAGACCTGTAACTTAGTATCTGCTTCATCTGACCACTTTTTATTCACTGGTGCTGGTCACTGGTGCTTCCTGCTTAAATTTTTGCTTGTAAGCAGGAATCGGGAGGATAGAATTATGGTCAGATTTCCCAAATGGAGGGCGAGGAGAGCTTTGTATGTATGCATATATGTGTGTGTGGACTAAACGTGGTCCAGAGTTGTTTTGTTGTTGTTTTTCCCTCTGGTTGCATATTTAACATGCTGATAGAAATTTGGTAAGACTGATTTAAGTTTCCCTGCATTAAAGTCCCCGGGCTAATAGGACCGCCGCCTCTGGATGAGCGTTTTCCTGTTTGCTTATGGTGGAATACAGCTCATTCAGTGCAGTCTTAGTGTGTTAGTCTGTGGCGGTATTTAGACAGCTATGAAAAATACAAAAATATATATCGTACATCAGCTATTTTCAAAAATACATAGTCCGCCGCCCCTTGTCTTACCAGACGCCATTGTTCTATCCTGCCGATACAGCATATAACCAGCCAGCTGTATGTTGATAATGTTGTCGTTCAGCCACGACTCCGTGAAGCATAAGATATTACAGTTTTTAATGTCCCGTTGGTAGTTGAATCTTCCGCATAGGTCATCGATTTATTCTCCAAAGATTGCACGTTTGCTAGCAGAATGGAAGGAAGTGGGGGTTTATTCGATCGCCTACTAATTCTCAGAAGGCAGCCCGCCCTCCGGCCCCTTTTTCTCCACCTTCTCTTCACGCAAATGACGGGGATCTGGGCCTGTTCCCGGGAAAGCAGTATGTCATTCACGTCAGGCTCGACTTGTTAAAGGAAAGAAAGGATTCTGATAGTGTGTGGTGAGTATTTGCAGTTCTGATGTCTAGAAGTTATTTTCGGTCATAAGAGATGGTAGCAGCAATATTATGTACAAAATAAGTTTAAAAAGTTACAAACAATGTAAAGAAACTAACAAAAAAACACAATTTGGTTAGGAATACGTAAAACGTCAACCTTGTTCTCAGCGTTAGTACGATGAATCACGGTACGCTTGATTAGGTTTTAAAGATATTAGCGTAACAGTAATAATGAATGGAAACGGATGTTAAGTTTAATTTAGGTTCCTGAATTCCGAGGAGAACGATGGAGTGTTTCATTTACCTCAGGAATGCTATGGGCTTTATGAAGCAATTTTCCAAATATTTGTGAAGGAATTAATGCAAGATTGTTGATTATAGTGGCATTTGCGGTGTTTCATTGGAATAGAATAGAGGAAGAGAAACAGAAGAGTGAGAGAGTGAAGAGAGAGAGTGACGCCAACGGTAGACAGGGAAATGGGGACACTAGATGTAAATTAAGTTGTCATGACCACAGGCCATGCTTTGGTGACACTGTCTCTTTCTCCCTCTTTCCCTCCCTCCCCCTTTCTCTCCCTATCTTTCTCTCCCTCCCCCTCTCCCACTCATTCTCTTCATCAGGCCCTGGTCTCTCTCAGACTGGGTAGGAATCAGATCTCCACTCTCCCGGCACCCAACAAGTGGAAATGCTCTCTGCTCAGAACCCTTGACCTCTCCAGGAACCATCTGGGCAAGTAGGTGAAAGGTCATACATCTTACCACTCACACTTAGGCCCCGTCCAGAAACAACTACTAGCCCCTAGAAACTTGTTTAGATCTAAAGGTGCTAGATACTGAGTTCTGCCTGTGGCTATGGAGCCCTGACCTGTTCACCGGACGTGCTACCTGTCCCAGACCTGCTGTTTTCAACTCTCTAGAGACAGCAGGAGTGGTAGAGATGCTCTTAATGATTGGCTATGAAAAGCCAACTGACATTTACTCCTGAGGTGCTGACTTGCTGCACCCTCGACAACTACTGTGATTATTATTATTTGACCATGCTGGTCATTTATGAACATTTGAACATCTTGGCCATGTTCTGTTATAATCTCCACCCGGCACAGCCAGAAGAGGACTGGCCACCCCTCATAGCCTGGTTCCTCTCTAGGTTTCTTCCTAGGTTTAGGCCTTTCTAGGGAGTTTTTCCTAGCCACCGTGCTTCTACACCTGCATTGCTTACTGTTTGGGGTTTTAGGCTGGGTTTCTGTACAGCACTTTGAGATATCAGCTGATGTAAGAAGGGCTTTATAAATACATTTGATTTGATTTGATTCAATGGGATAGGAGTTGTTTCTGGTTGGGTTCTAAGTGTCTAGGGTCTAGGGGCTAGGAGTTGTTTCTGGACGGGGTTTAAGTGTCTAGGGCCTAGGAGTTGTTTCTGGACACGGCCTTAACCTCTTACTTTTAATATTTTCCTCTCACTTCAAGGCCTGGTTCCATTTTTAACCCTAGCTTCCTCTTTACCCTTGTCCATAACGTTTTGGTGTTAGCAACGTTGGGTACTATGGATTAATGAAGGTAATATGGTAGAGGTAGGACTTGGGGGGAGGGGTAGGACTTGGGGGAAGGGGTAGGGGAAGGGGTAGGACTTGGGGGAAGGGGTAGGACTTGGGGGAAGGGGCAAACTACTGTAATGGTACCTGGGGCTATATGCATCAAGCGTCTCAGAGTAGGACTCCTGATCTAGGATCAGGTCCCGCCCTATCTTTATTCAGGCCCCTAATCTTATTCATTATAATCTCAAAGGAAAAACTGATCCTAGATGAGCACTTTTCAGCTGACATGGTAAACAATAAAAAATACAACCAAGAATGCATGAATGTGATGGAAGTTGGAACCGTTTTGTTTCAGGACTGAGGAGGGACCCAAAACCAGGAGGCTGGCCTTCCTGACCACATGGCACCGGAGAGACCCGGACCCAGGTACTGGTTCCGGACTCATGTGGACTGGCGCTGTTGACTGTAGTGTTACTTTAGTGGTCTAACATGGACTGGACTTTTAAACTTGACATGACTGGACTGAACCATAGTGGTCTGTAGTGAACTGGACTTAAACTGGACTAGACCAATCTGTCGTGGTTTGTAATGAACTGTAGTGAACTGTACTGAACCGATCTGTCGTGGTCTGTAACAGGACTGGAATGTAACTGGATCTGTGGCAGTCTGTACTGGGACTGTGGCAGTCTGTACTGGGATCTGTGGCAGTCTGTACTGGGACTGTGGCAGTCTGTACTGGGACTGTGGTA